>NW_027421240.1:0-31890 GCF_009905375.1 Apium graveolens | reverse complement strand
TCTTCTCTTTTCAGGTATGTTGTATTTCCTATATTTTTATTCATGTATTTTACATGTTTATTGCATACTTCTATAATATATATAATTAATTCATTTTGTGACTTATGTATCGCTATTCTAATTCACTGTTATTAGTTTTTTTTATTATTTAGTTCCATGGTTATTGTATATTATAGTTTACTTATTTAATCATTACTTTGAGGTTGATTATTAAATGTTTTAGTTAATATAACCATTTTTTGTAAATATTTAATGCATGAATTTCTGTTTATAATATTGTTTTGTGCATTCATAATAATTCATAGTTATATGTTAAATCTATGTTTGATTAGATATGCATTTAGATTAGTGCACCATTAAATATATGCTCATTTATTAAATTGATTATACTTATTTTGTATAATGATATTTTCACAGTAAGGTTATAAATTTTATACACCAATATTTATATTCTGTCCACTTTCATAATCATAAGCATATGTTACCTATTTATTTATCTTGTTACTTTATTTTAAGGATTATATAGATAGTAAATATTAAATGTACATCTATTTTATTCTGAATTTAAATAGTTTACATATAATGATTTTTATTATTATATATAATGTATTTAAGTGTTGAGTTTTTTTATTTGTCGTACACTTTTTGAACTATTATATGAGAATGGTCGTATTTAATGTCAATATGAATTATTTTGTTACTTGTAATGACATTTAATTGTTATTATGGGTTAAGCTTTATAAAGTTAAGTGTGGTTAGCTTAGTGGGATGTACTTGTTAATTTGTGATTATTATATTAAGTGTATGTGTGTATGTCTAGGTTCATTTTGGCAACATAATTGGGCAGATATTGTTATTAACGTAAGTTAACTCTTCACACTTTATTAATTTAAAATCTTTTAAATATTTTTGCACTTCTTTTGTTTTAAAATTTATGGATCAAGTACCCTTTTTTACAAATAAGAATTCCAGTGAGCTCTAAACGAGCAATTACTTAGTAATTGCGTATAGTTCCGGAACTAGCGTTTTTGATACCTTACTAGCGAGTGCTAGTTATGATGGTTTCGGGAGAGCACACTATCTCATTAAGGGCCCATTATTCACAGAAATTATGAACTTTTGATAGTGTGTCACCAGTATTGTGGCCTTAGCGAGGTGTGGAATTTTATATCTTATGTGATATGGATTTTGGAAAATGATTTTTTTTTTAAAATTATGATACTTGATCCACTAGTGTAGAACTGTTTTCTTGCTGGGCTCTTCGCTCATTACTCAGAAATTTCAGGTGCCTTAGCTTTTGCAACATCTTAAAGGTGGATGCTTTGGAACAATATTTTAGTGATTATGTTTGTATTGGAGCTGCGTCTCCCAAGATTTGCTTTATTTTCAGCTTAGATGATTTTATTTCTGTCTGCGATTTTAGAAATTATGAAAAACTAGAAACTTATTATCTTATTATGATTTTTGGAGTTTTAGCTGAATATTTAAGTATAACTATTTTGTGAAAGTTGGGGTATTACAGTTGGTATTCAGAGCCTAGGTTAGCTTATATATACATTTTTCGCATTTTTAATTATTTGGTTATATAAGAAAAATAATATTTTATTATATAGATTTGTTATTAAATCTAAAGACGCGTATTTTTATATTAAAATAAATATTTCTAGTTATCTAAAATATTTAAGTAAGGTTAAAAAAATTGTTTTAATTTATATGTGCATAATTTTAATTTAATATATTTATTTTACCACTAGAATTTAATAATAGGTGTAGTTATGTTGTGAATATTTATTAGTACGTGTTATGTGTATTTGAAAAACTCAGTCAAACACTAAATCTTAACAAATAGATAATGTTTGTTTAAATTTGTGATGACGTATCCACAAACCCATTGAATGAGAGTATTGGTTGAACCAACTTGTGTATAAATAGGCTATTAGCATATCATTTTGTCTCTATATAACATCTTCTCTTTTCTTCTCTTTTCAGGTACGTTGTATTTCCTATATTTTTACTTATGTATTTTACATGTTTTACATACTTCTATATATATATATATAATTAAATTACATTTTTGTGAACTTATGTATGACTATTCTAATTTACTTGTTATTAGTTTATTTATTATTTAGTTCCATGGTTATGTGTATAACACTATAGTTTACTTAATTTAATCATGTTGATTATTAAATGTTTTAGTTAATAATCACCATTTTTTTTAAATATTTAATGCATGAATTTATGTTTATAATTACCTGTTTTGTGCTTGCATAATAATTCATATGTTATATGTTAAATATATTTTTGATTTAGATATGCATTTAGATTCGTGCACCAATTAAATATATGTTAATTTATTAAATTGATTATACTTATTTTGTATAATGATATTTTCACACGTAAGGTTATGAAAATTTTATACACCAATATTATATTTTGTCCACTTGCATAATCATAAGCATATGTTACCTATTTTATTTATCTTTGTTATTTTATTTTAAGGATTATTAGATAGTAAATATTAAATGTACATCTATTTTATTCTTAATTTAAATAGTTTACATATACTTGATTTATTATTATTATATATAATGTATTTAAGTGTTGAGTTTTTTTTATTTGTGGGTACACTATTTTTAACTATTATATGAGAATTGTCGTATTTATATGTCAATATGAATTTATTTTGTTACTTGTAGTGACATTTAATTGTTATTATGGGTTAAGGTTTATAAAGTTAAAGTGTGGTTAGCTTAGTGACATGTACATGTTAACATTCTGATTATTATATTAAGGTAAGTTAACTCTTTACACTTTATTTATTTTAAAATCTTTTAAATATTTTTGTACTGCTTTTGTTTTAAAATTTATGGATCAAGTACCCTGTTTTACAAATAAGAATTCCCAGTGAGCTCTGACTCATGAACCTGTTAGTAATTGCACACATTTTTGACAGAAATTATGAACTTTTGATAGTGTGTCACCAGGTATTTGTGGCCTTAGCGAGCTGTGGAATTTCATATCTTATGTCACATGGATTTTGGAAAATTATTTTTGTTTTATAAAATTATGATACTTGATCCACTAGTGTAGAAATATTTTCTTGCTGGGCTCTTAGCTCATTACTCACAAATTTTTAGGTGCATAGCTTTTGCGACATCTTAAAGGTGGATGCTTTGTAACAAAATTTTAGTGATTATGTTTATATTGGAGCTGCTTCTCCCAAGATTTGCTTTTTTTTCAGCTTAGATGATTTTATTTCTGTCTGGGATTTTAGAAATTTATGAAAAACTAGAAACTTATTCTTATTATGGATTTAATTTGGAGTTTTAGGTGAATATTTAAGTATAACTATTTTCTGAAAAGTTGGGGTTTTACAAATTTTACTTCCTGATAATTTTAAAGCCATCATGGAGTATGTGATAGACTCTAGGGTCAGCCTATAAAGTGTCAGCCTATAAAATCATGGCCTTTCTTTTGAAATGGCTATTCTTGTAAATTTCTCTCTTGTTTTCCTCTACCGTGAGAGAAACATGTCTTGTCGCATTTCATCTTACTTTTCTACTCCATCTCCTGGTCATTAGTTTTTCAGAAATTCCATATAATTACCAAGATTATAGTGTTACGTGCAGACATATAGTCATCCTCGACTTTACAGAAATGATATTCATTAATTTTCAAGATTGGAAATTTGAGGGTTTCATATCTGTTCATATTGTTTTTGATTTGGTTTATGGCTAATGGTGACCGCACATTTGTTTGAGTTTCATTATCTGGATCTTAAACTGATTTTATATAAACACCAAGCTTTGATATCAATTTTAGGCCTTTAATTACCTATAGAGGGGGTCAATATAATTATAACAATCAAATCCAATTATGTACTCAATAATGAAGAATAGTTTTTATATTATTGAATAAAAACTTATTACAAAATTCTCTAGCTCAAGATGAGCAAATATCTTGAGAGCTTGTAGGTTATGTGTATGATAAAATAAATGCACCAGTTTTAACCTACTAGTGTTAACCTAAATTTCTGCTTATATACTGCACACTTACACAATCAATATAAAGATAAATCAATAAGGAATCCTAATACATATGCTATGATATCAAAAAAATACTAATATGAACAATGTTGATGGAAGTATTCATCAATAAATACTGATGAGGTCATTTGTGTTAAACTCTCATATGAAATACTAATGGAAAAATGTGATATTTATATACTAATATCATCAACTTTTGACACCAATTTTTTTTGAAGGTTTATAAGCCATTTTTTAATTTTCAGGAAATCACAATTCAATTCCCACCGACATGGGTAGGTTCCGCCTTTGGACAAAAATTGAGGTATGTTCTGGGATTTGACAAACTTTGAACTTAAATTTTGATCTCCTTTTTTAATAGTTTTTTCTCGGAATTTGGTGATCTTATAAGTTTTCTATATTTTCTTAAAATATTTGCAAGGAAAGAAATGTTTATTCAAATAACTAATTTTGATTAAAATTACTCAAAGAACTATAAAAAATGGGGAGTACAAAATATAAGTAATGTAAATGATAATAGTCATTTCATACCAAAGTCAATATAAATGATGGAATTACTTAAAATCTTAGGCCAAACTTAGTAGGATATACTTCATCCCATAATACATGTTTTTGAACTTTGTTCATGTAAAATTAATAATTTTACATATCTTTTTAAAATAATTATTTTTTTGAATTAAAGTTTAATATTAATAATTTTTATTCAAAAAAGGAAATTCTAGAAATAATTTTTGTACGTATCTTTTTTATTCATCTTAAAAAAATAACTCGAATTATATTTTGGTACATATTTGACAAAATAATGTTCTTTTTGCATTTCATACCCACCTTGTGAAAAGACCCAAAATTTGTTGGAAAACTTGTCTATTGAAAATTTTGAGTTACAAAACAAGTTTATAAATATAAGCATTGTTTTAAATAATAAATTTCATTAGAATTGAAAATATTAAAATCTTCATTATCATTATGTTAAAGTACATATGGTCAAGTCAAACAACTTTTATACTTAGACACTATCAGTGCATTTCTCATTCAATTTCTTCCCAATTTATATTTTTCCAATCAACCAGTGAATGAATATGGTATATGTAGTATTACCCACAAATATTGTCATTTTACATGTTTAAATCAAATTGACTAAGAATAAAATAAAATCTACAATCATATTATGGTTCATTTTAATTCCTATGTTTAAATAAACATAGTAATTAGTAAATATTTTTAAAAATTGTATTGTCAAAAATTGGTATGCTATCTTATACCTCTAGAAATTTAATTTGATTAAATGTTGTCATGGTAATATTAATTTTTACATGACCAATAATATCTGAATTATGTGACAGGTTTTTAAGACTTGAATGTATGAGAGTAGTACTTCTATTATCTTAGTTAGGGTTGTAGTAGTACAAATATTATGTCTTAGGTTGAGGTGAGTAGGGAATTAATATATAATTTCACTAAATAAAATTTAAATTTTCGAGAAAATATCATTTTAGTTAAGTTTTTTATACAATGCTTACCACTTAATTTATAGAATCTTCATTTTATTTACAATAAAAAATAAATTAGAGTAATGCTTGTTTACTTATGGTTGTAAATCAACACCCAATTAGTTTGTATAATACATGGAGCAGACTTCGTTAAATTATATTTTTATAAAAAGAAAAAAATTTGAATTTGTAATAAGAAATTGATAGTAAGATAAAAAACAATTTAAACTAAATTGGGCCCATTGAAACCCATGATATACAATTGGGCCTGCAAAATATAGGATATTAAAAAGGTAGGTAAAACCCTAATATCATATTAAAAAGGTAGGTAAAACCTTAATATCAGCACAAGCCGCCTCCTTACAAACAAAATGAATTTGTACATGGCTATGAAATAGGCCATGAAATAGTGTTTTGGAGTTATTTGTTTTTTCTATGAAAAAAGTGTTTTGGTGCTCTAAGGTTAAACACATCTCCAAATGAATTGGTGGAGGACTAACCAAATGAATTGGTGGAGGACTAAGTGGATAAGGTTTACGAGTTATCATGAATTGATGTTGTTTAACAAAGTTAAGGTAATAATTTATATTTCCGCGTTTCTTCTTTTTCTTTTCATATGTGTTATTTGCATAAACTTTTGGTAGAAATCAAACACTAAAATAAGTATCCCATTTTCATTGTTATATGTATGTAGATTTAAATGGAATGTCACTTGTATTTGTTTTTACATGACCTCTATGTCAAGAATTATCCTTTCAAGATTATATGTCACGGTTAGAAAAAAAGTCAGTTACATTTGTATTAATTTTTTTTGTTCTTCATAAATAATCATATACATGATATATGAAAAAAAGAAAATTTATAGAAAAGAAGCCCACATATTATTTATTTTTGTTCATATTTGTTGAATTATACTATTAAATTTATTTTATGTTTATGTATGACCTTACTTTAGAGATATTTTCACAGGAATTATATTTTTCTTACTACTTTCAACAATTTCCGAAAACAATGAAGAAAATGCTCCAAGTACCTTCCCTTTCTCTTCATCAATATACAGTGTAAGATTTCTTTGTTATTCTTTAACTTTTACCATGCGAATATATATTATTAATATAAATGCAGATAGTACAAGTGGATCTATGTGGGGTGTTTTTTTTTTCCTAATGTATATGACAAACAACTCTAAATTACTCTTTGTTGACCTAATAAAACACGAAGTTTACTTATATTCGGAGTTTCCCATCTCACGAAGCCCCATCACTTTTTAACTTCATTTCACAACACACATGGTTGAAAATGAGATTTCTTACTTGATAGAGATGTAGGCTTTGTTTGGGAAATTTTTTAGTGTTGGAAGAACTTATATTTTCAATACATGAATAGGTAGGGTCACCATTTTCAGCCTCACTAGAACCCGTGGCTTAGTAGCTTCTATAGATCCGTAACTATTTGAAAAGTATAGAGTTATGGTTTTTCTTTAATCCAGTAGTAATATTATTGGCGGTGTCACTGGTGATGTTAATTTTACTAGTACAATTGGTGGCACTAGTAGTCGTAATCTTAGGAGTGGAATTAGTGGTGGGATTGTTGGTGGTGAAGTTCGTGCTAACATAAAAAGTATCATTGGTGGTAACTTTAATAATGGCATAAGTGGTAGTAGCATTAGTGGTATAATGGGTAGTTTTAAAAGTGGGATTGGTGGCAGCATGACTAGCATCTTTAGTGGTTACACTGGTGGTACCAGAAACGATAATATTAGTAGGGATTTGCTGGCATTGATGGTGCCATTGGTCCGGGTGCTCTTATTAGTGCAATTGGTGGCATTGAAAGCGGTAATCTTTGCAGGAGAATTGGTGGTGGTATTATTGGTGTTGGTGTTGAAGTTCGTGCTAACTTAAGCAGTTCCATTTATGGCCAGTTTAATTATGGTAGTACAGGTGGTAGCATTGATGTTATATTGGTTAGTCTTAGTTGTGGCAATTTATGGTAGCATTGTTGGTAGCTTTAGTGGTAGTACTGGTTGTATATTAGGTACTATTAGTAGTTAATTTAGCTTCAGAGATGGTGGTTGTGACGCCCTCAAAACCCGAGTCAGAAGTTATTACGTCATACTAAATCCCAACTAGTTTAACTTACAACTGAAAATGAAATCATTCTTACAAACTTGCATAACTCAAACTAGCTCGTTCCAACTCAACCCGAAATCCTAGATCACATGCTAGACTGGAGATTCTCGTTACCAATAATTTCCATTTTAACTGTAGAATGATTTAAACAGATTCACAAGGGTGAGCTAACTAGCTCAGCAAGTTATAATAACAATAACTGGGTGTTAACAATGATCAATTGAAATGATTCATAGGAATCAAGTTCCTTGTTAAGCAATTATTAGAATTGGATATTCATTTTTAAGTTTAAAACCAAGGTTAGGCTGCTGATCAGTGACACACTAACTCGATTAAGGCACACAACTCTATTCTCTATACTGGATCAAGGCACACATTGGCCTAATATGACCACCAATCAGGTCTGACCACGAATCTGTTCCATATTTAGAAACCTATCCAATTCTATAACAATTCAACATGATAAATATTTATTTCAGAGCATAAAGTAATACATAAATATCACCAGAGTATATCAGGGTATGTATGAGGAATAACTTCCAGCCTATAGGAGAATCAGGTATTAGATGAATAATGGTTATACAAGGTTTAGTTCACTATACCATAGAATTGCTTTCGCAACTAGATTTTTAAAACTATCCAAAAAACGTTGTTGTTGAAAGGTGATTTCATGTCTATTGCAAGGGATTTTAAGAACATTGCAGCTGAATCAACAAAATTTCGAGGTCGTTACAAATACATGTTATTGTAATACATTATATAATCGTTACAGTAGATCAGAGATTTGGGCCCAAAAGTTAGGCGGTCTTGTTCAAAACTTGTGAGCGGGCTTGCTGAAATTCTTTTCCCGACTGTCAATTAAATAATATAAAAAAACACAGACTGTCAAACAATCTCCACTGCGGCGAAAGATTAAATCTTTGCTGAAATATTTCTCTTAAACACTGAATATTAAATCTTTGTAAAGACTAAAGCTCCAAAAAGATTAAATCTCGGAAAAGATTAAACCTTGAACGAAATGTATTTTTTTCCCCAAATCATCTTTCCTAAAGCTCTTTGAATTCACTAAATTTAATTTAGGAGAAGATTAAATTTGGTCGATTATTGTTAATTATTGTTTAATTTACCTCCTTGCTTTTCTGTTTCTATGTTATTTTGTGTTTGGGATCTTTTATGGATGTTACACTATGTGTTAATTAGGGTTTATTTATTAAATCATGTTTATGTGTCAATCGTGTCTTATTATCAGTTCTGAGTTGTATTGGGATTTGTTTGGAATGACAGTGGTATGAAATTTTAAGGTATCACTTGTCGTTGTAAAAGTAGAATTTGTATTTTGGACTTTTTGTTTGCTCCATGTTCTGATAGTTTGTTAATCTTTATAGAATGAAGTACTACAAAGAAGAAATTCAATACTTTCAGATGTTTTAATATATATTGACTCGTTAAATAAAAAACTTGTGTCCAATCGCCTAGGTCATATAAAGGTGTTTGTATAATTGTTTATTAGAATCAATTAAGCAAGTGTTATTATAATTCACATCTTATAGTTTTTTTTACTGGTTTCATTTTAGAAAAAGATAAAAGAAAATTGTGATAAGATGACCCGAGCTACGGGAAGTGGAATAAATGTGTTGAAAGAAGAGATACCACAAGTGTCGATAACAAGAATAGTTCAAGGACGGAGAGGCGATATGTTATTAATACAAACGAAGAAAATGGCATCTATAGTATTGGTGGAGGACATTGCTTTGCAACTATGACCTTGCTACCTACTACAGGGAAATGTATCAACTTAGAAAAAGTGGAAAGGGTGCCATCTTTTATAACATGGATTCCCTTGGATAGGTAAAACATTTTGTGCTGTTTTTTGACAACTCCTTATCATTTGGTGATAAGGAATTAAATTAAATTTCAATATGAGATTCTCAGATTGTTATTTACAAATCCCTCTACCTGACTTTCTCTTTGCAGGGTGGTTTCTCCACAAACTTAGATCAAATTGACTCATCAAAAAAGCATCTTTTGCTCAAGGTAAAATATCAGAGTCTGGAGGAACATCTCGATTTGGTCGCTTTGGCTTTGGCTCATAGTTATAAACAAAAACCGAAACCACAACAAGACAAATAGGTATATTGTAATTATGGGACAAGCATATCTGATATTCCTTGTTATGGCCTCCACATCTATATGTCTTCCACAATGATTTAGTTGGATAGTACACACACATATATTTTTTCCTATGGCTTTACATGGTTTTGTTTCTGCTCGGGTAAGTTGTTTAAATTTATGTCAAATTTTACGGTTTTGTTTGATATATGGTTATTTGATTAAGGTCGTGTCAAATTTTACCCTTTTTTCAAACTTTTTTTAATTATTATTTCACAATCACTAGGTCATAGTACCTATTAGGGAGGAGGAATTAAGAATGTAGTCTTGTTCATGCATCAATATAAGTCACTAGATCCACATGGGTCGAACCCGGAATTTTTCAAACGTATTGAAATATTTTTAAAAGATATGTTGTTCTATTTTGTCAGATTTTCTTTGATACACGACATGGGCCAAGGGAACTAAATCGTAGGCTTGTATGTCTTATTCCTAAGGTTAAACAACTGAAACATATGGAAGATCTTCGACCTATCTATTTTTATAATTTCTGATGCGCATACTGTCGAAGGTGGTGGTGAATAAGTTCAAACTATGTTTAATCTAGACAGTGTCTAACAAACAGAGCGCTTTTAATGAAGGGAGGTTATAAGCTCATAATACAATGATTGCATTTGAAGTCACACGGGAAAAAAGGTGTGGCTGGGTTAAGAATTGATATTTTAAGGCATAACATAGGTTGGAATGGAGATTTATTGATATAACGATTAAACTTCTCTTTTACAACTTAAAAAACTTTGGTACACTTTATTTTTCCTTTTTACCATGTACCAGATTCAAGTATCCGACACTAGAACTCAATTTGTTAATTATATGGATAAAAAGGATTTTAACATAGAATTGATTTGTTGTGAAATATGTATAAGTAAAACTAAATTGAACACAATGTGTCTCTCTAATTAATAACCACTCTTTAATTTTGATCAAATTTCTCCATTGCAAAGTACTACATTATAAACAATTAGAGCCTCCATGTATTGAGACATACATGTATACAAACTCTATAATCCACCAGAATACCAGGAAAATTGTAATGTATCTATCATCTCTACTATTTTCTTATTTATTTTAAATTTAGATTAATTTTAATTTCCATATTGTTAACCATGTTTATTAGATTTAAGGTTTAAGAAATCAAATACCATTACTCAGCTATCATATCACACATTACCATTCTCTTATAAAGGAACTTAAATAAATTGGGGATATTTTGATAAAGTTTTGGAGAAAACCTTACCATTTAGCGATATCAATATATATCATTAAGCGTCAAGGTCTGCTCCAAAGAATGATGATCCATTGGTACATCAAGCATTTTCTTGGTGTTGGTGATATTGATGACAAAGTTGTTCTCAAAGAACGGAAAGTTATTAATTTTTGATTATCTTGGAAAGTGTTTTTATATATTTCTACGAGATCACATAGCGTTATTATATAATTTTATGTGCAAAAATTCAGAAGCGACAATATCTGATAGTTGATATAATACATAAGTTGTATTACATAAAATGTGATCATATACTCCTGATTCTGGCAAACTACAATAATTATTGAATTCACTTTATATGTTGAAATATATCTGACCCTCTTAACCCTCCTAACACAGAGTCATATATTATTTTTATATATAAACAAGAAGTCATGAGTTGCTTATGTAATGAGAGCCAAAAAAGGTGAAACAAATTGAACACGAGATTTTATACTCGTTACATTCAACTTTTATCTCGTCTCAGGCATCACTTGATCTAATATTTGAGGAAAGACTTGATAACGTGATAGCAAGGCACACTCCCCTTGCAACAACAACAAGTTCAATGCTTTATTCTTATATGCAGCTTAAGCAAAACACTAAAAATATTTTTTGTTTGATTATGTATTCTTTGTGAGATGCATAGAAAGTAGAAACATGTTGAAACCATTATTTGTAGATACAATGTAAATATTACAAACCAGTTCAGTTTATAGATGATTTAAGAATTACAAGTGCAATGATTTTAATTGTAGTCGATTTTTATTTCATCATCTAATTGCTTACAGAATTTTAAGAATCAGAATATTCTGTGCTCATCTCTGTTTTACATTTTTGGATATTGTGTGACTATATGTTCATATCACAGTTTGTTGTGGAGGCCTGGGGGCTGAAAAACTGCAGTGAGAAAGATGAACAGTTTAGTCATATTAGTCATATTGTTAGTGCGGTTATTACCTGCGTACATTATAGTTGAGAAGTTATTAAAGGGCATAGAATGATACAACTGGATCTTATGGCTTGACTTAATAAAGTAGCATGAAAGGATTCGAGGATAGATCATGTGAGAAATTAAATAAGGTATATTGTCATTTCTTATATTCAATGTTATAGATTTTGTTGCATCTACATATTGACCAGAGACAAGATTATAGTAAAATATGTTAGTTCCTCAATTCTTTGAGAAGCTTTAACAAAACTATGTCAAATTCATAATATGAGCCATAACCTTGTATCCTACTTCCTTTTGCTAAGACCACACAATCACTCATAAACGAGACAAGTTATAAATATTTTCTCTCTATTTACCTCTTACTAACCATTTCGAAAAACAATGAAATATTTATAAATATTCTACTATAAACTTACGTGTTTTTTGTAGTTGCAAGTGATAGGTTGTCTTAGTGGTATGGAGATGATTCTTAAGGATGTTGGTTACTTGGTACAACTTGGAAGTGGGGTTGCTGCTCCTTCTGCATACTTGGAGAACAACATGACAATGATTCCATCCTCTAATTCCCCAATAGTGATGAGCAACTATTATTTCTAAATCATTTTATGCTAAATACTATGTAAAAAACATGCTTCATGTGAGGTGGTCTATAGTAGACTTACTATATCTTAAACACTGCTTCTTGCATTGATTTGCATTTTTGTTGACTTATTTTATATAAATTTATCAAATTTAAATGAGTATTTAAAGTGTTGTTAGGACTTGGTTTTAGTGGAACAAGTCTTGAATTTTGGTCTGAGTAATTCTATTGAAAATATGAATTGTTAGTTTCTTGATGGATTATCTAGGTTCAAGAATATAAATCCAATTAGAAGTTATTTTGCTTGCTTAAATAGTAATAATAACTCTTGACTTACAAAGTGGAAATATTATAGGTTGTATTAGCAAAAAAAATAAAATTTTGGTAGAATAGAAAGCCTATAAGCCACAGTGGGAACATAATAATTATAATTTAATTGACTAATTTATTTCAACTAAAAAAGATAAATGTTCATTTCAACTTAAAAGAAAATATTTAATAATTTGAATAAAGATATATTAAATAGTGTTAAGGGTGGCTTAATAATTTACATATTTAGAATTTGGATCAAATCGATTTTTCTAAAAAACTAATGAATTTGGATTTTATACAAAATTTTGAGGCCCAAGAATGGCGCAAATTACACCCATCCGAATTAGATATATGTAAAAACTTAATTTTATTACTTTTCATTTCTTCGAAAAATAATGTACATTTGTTAAATTTTCTTTAAATATATTAAAGATGTGTAGAATTTTTTCCGATTTAGAATTTTATCCCAAAATATTTTAGTGTAAAAAATTGGATGAAAAATAAAACTATCAAAAAAATTATTTCGATATTTTCAAAATTCCAAATTTGAGTAAATCCAAGTTTTTTCTCTTTAGGAGAGAAGCAAAGTTTTATAATAAAATATATGTTCAGGAAGCTTCGGGCCTTTTTAAATATGGCTTTCTTAGAGATCGGTTTTTCAAATTTTTTATGGTTTATTAGTTGAGGTCAGTAGGGAATTTATATATAATTTCACTAAAAAAATTTAAAATTTTTGAGAAAATATATTTCTAGTTAAGTTTTTTCTACAATTCTTACCACTTAATTTATAGAATCTTTTTATTTACAATACAAAATAAATTAAAGGAATGCTTGTTTACTTATGTTTGTAAATCAACACCCAATTAGTTTGTATAATACATGGAGCAGACTTTGTTAAATTATATTTTTACAAAAAGAAAAAATTTGAATTTGTAATACGAAATTGATACTAAGATAAAAAAACAATTTAAAATAAATTGGGCCCATTGAAACCCATGATATACAATTGGGCTGCAAAATATGATATTAAAAAGGTAGGTAAAACCCTAATATGAGCACAAGCCCGCCGCCTTACAAACAAAATGAATTTGTACATGGCTATGAAATAGTGTTTTGGAGTTATTTGTATTTTCTATGAAAGAGTGTTTTGGTTCTCTAAAGTTAAACACATTTCCAAATGAATTGGTGGAGGACTAATCAAATGAATTGGTGGAGGACTAAGTGGATAAGGTTTACAGGTTATCATGAATTGATGTTGTTTAACAAAGTTAAGGTAATAAATTTCTTCATTTTCTTTTCATATGTGTTATTTGCACAAACTTTTGGTAGAAATCAAACACTAAAATAAGTATCCCATTTTCCTTGTATATATGTATGTAGATTTACATGGAATGTCACTTGTATTTTTTTACATGACCTTTATGTCAAGAATTATCCTTTCAAGATTATATGTCAAGGTTAGAAAAAAAACAATTACATTTGTAGTCATTTTTTTTGTTCCTCATAAATAATCAAATATATGATATATGAAAAAAATGAAAATTTATAAAAGAAGCCCACACATTATTTATTTATGTTCATATTTGTTGAATTATACTATTAAATTTATTTTATGTTTATGTATAACCTTACTTTAGAGACATTTTCACAGGAATTATATTTTCTTGCTACTTGCAACAAGTTCCAAAAACAATGAAGAAAATGCTCCAAGTGCCTTCCCTTTCTTCATCAATGTACGGTGTCAGGTTTCTTTATTATTCTTTAACTTTTACCATGCCAATATATATTATTAAATAAATGTAGATAGTACAAGTGGATCTATGTGGGGTGTATTTTTTTCTAATGTATATAAGACAAACAACTCTAAATTACTCTTTGTTGACCTAAAAACACGAAGTTTACTTATATTAGGAGTTTCCCATCTCACGAAGCCCCATCACTTTTTAACTTCATTTCACAACACACTGGTTGAAAATGAGATTTCTTACTTGATAGAGATGTAGCCTTTGTTTGGGAAATTTTTTAGTGTTGGAAGAACTTATATTTTCAATACATGAATTGGTAGGGTCACCATTTTCAGCCTCACTAGAACTGTTGCTTAGTAACTTCTATAGATCCGTAACTATTTGAAAAGTATAGAGTTGTGGTTTTTCTTGTAGTAGTAATTGTTGGCGGTGTCACTGGTGATGGTAATTTTACTAGTCCAATTGGTGGCACTAGTAGTCGTAATCTTAGGAGTGGAATTGGTGGTGGGATTGTTGGTGGTGAAGTTCGTGTTAACTTAAGGAGTATCATTGGTGGTAATTTTAATAATGGCATAAGTGATAGTAGCATTGGTGGTATATTGGGTAGTTTTAATAGTGGGATTGGTGGCAGCATGACTAGCATCTTTAGTGGATACATTGGTGGTACCAGAAACGATAATATTAGTAGTGGATTTGCTGGCATTGATGGTGCCATTGGTCCTGGTGCTCTTATTAGTGCAATTGGTAGCATTGAAAGGGGTAATCTTTGCAGGAGAATTGGGTGGTATTAGTGTTGGTTTTGAACTTCGTGCTACCTTAAGCAGTTCCATTTATGGCCAGTTTAATTATGGTATTACAGGTGGTAGCATTGATGTATATTGGTTAGTCTTAGTAATGGCATTGGTGGTAGCTTAGTGGTTGGTATTATTAGTGTTAGTGTTAAAGTTCGTGCTAGCTTAAGCAGTTCCATTTATGGCCAGTTTAATTATGGTATTACAGGTGGTAGCATTGATGTTATATTGGTTAGTCTTAGTAGTGGCAATTTATGGTAGCATTTCTAGTAGCTTTAGGGGTAGCACTGGTTGTATATTAGGTAATATTATGAGTTGATTTAGCTTCGGAGATGGTGGTTGTGACGCCCTCCAAACCCAGGTAAGAAGTTTGGGGTTCACAACACATATATTATATAAACCTGTATATGAAATATTATATGCAATTACCGTTATTTACGCAAGCACAGTCACAACAGGTTAAAGTATGAAAACCAGCCACAACCTTGACTTTTATTACGTCATACCAAATCCCAACTAGTTTAACTTACAACTGAAAATGAAATCATTCTTAGAAACTTGCATAACTCAAACTAGCTCGATCCAACTCAACCTGGAATCTTAGATCGTATACTGGACTGGGGGGTCCTCATTACCAATAATTTCCATTTTAACTATAGAATAACGTAAATAGATTCACAAGGGTGAGCTAACTAGTCAGCAAGTTATAATATATAACAATAACTGAGTGTAAACAATGATCAATTGAAATGATTCATAGGAATCAAGTTCCTTGTTAAGCAATTATTAGAATTGGATATTCATTTTTAAGTTTAAAACCAAGGTTAGGCTGCTGATCAGTGACACACTAACCCGATTAAGGCACAACTCTGTTCTCTATACTGGATCCAAGGCACACATTGGCCTAATATGACCACCAATCTGGTCTGACCACGAATATGTTCCATATTTAGAACGCTATCTAATTCTATAACAATTCAACATGATAAATATTGTAATTCAATAAAACAGAATCATAATTAACGTGATAAAACATTTATTTCAGAGCATTAAAGCAATTCATAAATATCACAGTATATATAGTAGGTATGTATGAGGAATAGCTTCCAGCCTGTAGGAGAATCAGGGTATTAAAGAATAATGGTTATACAAGGATTTAGTTCACTATACCATAATTGCTTTCACAACCAGATTTCTAAAAACTATCTAAAAAATGTTGTGGTTGAAAGGTGATTTCATGTCTTTGCAAGGGATTTTAAAAACATTGCAACTGAATCAACAAAATTTCGAGGTAGTTACAAATATATGTTATTGCAATACATTATATAATCGTTACAGTAGATCAGAGATTTGGCCCAAAAGTTAGGCGGTCTTGTTCAAAACTTGTGAGCGGGCTTGCTGAAATTGTTTTCCCGGCTGTCAATTAAATAATATAAAAAAACAGGGACTGTCAAACAATCTCCACTGCGGCGAAAGATTAAATCTTTGCTGAAATATTCTCTCAAACACTGAATATTAAATCTTTGTAAAGACTAAAGCTCCAAGAAGATTAAATCTCGGAAAAGATTAAACCTTGAACGGAATGTATTTTTTCCCCAAATCATCTTTCCTAAAGTTCTTTCAATTCACTAAATTTAATTTAGGAGAAGATTAAATTTGGTCGATTATTGTTAATTATGTTTAATTATTTACCTCCTTGCTTTTCTCTTTCTATGTTATTTTGTGTTTGGGATCTTTATTAAATCATTTATGTGTCAATCGTGTCTTATTATCAGTTCTGAGTTGTATTGGGAATTGTTTGGAATGACAGTGGTATGAAATTTTAAGGTATCACTTGTGGTTGTAATAGTAGAATTTGTATTTTGGACTTTTTGTTTGCTCGGTCTTCTGATAGTTTGTTAATCTTTATAGAATGAAGTACTACAAAGAAGAAATTCAATACTTTCAGATGTTTTATTATATATTGAATCGTTAAATAAAAACTTGTGTCCAATCGCCTAGGTCATATAAAGGTGTTTGTATAATTGTTTATTAAGAATCAATTAAGCAAGTGTTATTATAATTCACATCTTATAATTTTTTTTACTCGTTTCATTTTAGAAAAAGATAAAAGAAAATTGTGAGAAGATGACCCGAGCTACGGGAAGTGAGAACAAATGTCTTGAAAGAAGAGATACCACAAGTGTCGATAACAAGAATAGTTCAAGGACGGAGAGGCGATATGTTATTAATAAATAACGAAGAAAATAACATCTATAGTATTGGTGGAGGACATTGATCTACAACTATGACCTTGCTACCTACTACAGGGAAATGTATCAAGTTAGCAAAAGTGGAAAGGTTGCCATCTTTTATAACATGGATTCCCTTGGATAGGTAAAACATTTTGTGCTTTTTTTTTACAACTCCTTATCATTTGGTGATAAGGAATTAAATTAAATTACAATCTGAGATTCTCAGATTGTTATTTACAAAACCCGGTACCTGACTTTCTCTTTGCAGGGTGGTTTCTCACAAACTTGGATCAAATCGACTCATCAAAAAAACATCTTCTCCTCAAGGTAAAACATCAGAGTCTTGGAGGAACATCTCGATTTGGTCGCTTTTGCTTTTTCTCATAGTTATAAACAAAAATACCGAAACCACGACAAGACAAACAGGTATATTGTAATTATGGGACATGCATATATGATATTCCTTGTTATGGACTCCACATCTACATGTCTTCCACTATGATTTAGTTGGATAGTACACACAATATGTTTTTCCCTATGGCTTTACATTGTTTTGTTTTTGCTCAGGTAAGTTGTTTAAATTTATGTTAAATTTTACCGTTTTGTTTGATATATGGTTATTAGATTAAGGTCGTGTCAAATTTTACCCTTTTTGCAAACTTTTTTTAATTATTATTTCACAATCACTAGGTCATGTTACCTATTAGGGAGGAGGAAGTTAAGAATGTAGTCTTTTTCATGCATCAATACAAGTCACTAGATCCACATGGGTCGAACCCAGCATTTTTCAAACGTATTGAAATATTTTTAAAAGGTATGTTGTTCTATTTTGTCAGATTTTCTTTGATACACCACATGGGCCAAGGGAACTAAATCGTAGGCTTGTATGTCTTATTCCTAAGGTTAAACAACTGAAACATATGGAAGATCTTCGACCTATCTATCTTTATAATGTTCTGATGCGCATACTGTCGAAGGTGGTGGTGAATAAGTTCAAACTATGTTTAATCTAGACAGTGTCTAACAAACAGAGTGCTTTTAATGAAGGGAGGCTATTAGTTCATAATACAGTGATTGCATTTGAAGTCACAAGGGAAAAAAGGGCGTGGCTGGGTTAAGAATTGATATTTTATGGCATTAGATAGGTTGGAATGGAGATTTATTGATACAACGATTAAAGTTCTCTTTTACAACTTAAAAACTTTGGTACACTTTATTTTCTCCTTTTCACCATGTTCCAGATTCAAGTATCCGCCAGTAGCACTTAATTTGTTAATTATATGGATAAAAAGGATTTTAACATAGAATTGATTTGTTGAAAAATATGTGTAAGTAAAACAAAATTGAACACAATGTGTCTCTAATTAATAACCACTCTTTAATTTTGATCAAATTTCTGCATTGCAAAGTAATACATTATAAAAAATTAGAGCCTCCATGTATTGAGAAATACATGTATACAACACTCTATAATCCACCAGCATACCAGGAAAATTATAATTTCTATCATCTCTACTATTTTCTTATTTATTTTAAATTTAGATTAATTTTAATTTCCATATTGTTAACCATGTTTATTAGATTTAAGGTTTAAGAAATCAAATACCATTACTCAGCTATCATATCACACATTACCATTCTCTTATAGAGGAACTTAAATAAATTGGGGATATATTGATAAAGTTTTTGGAGAAAACCTTACCATTTAGCGATATCATTATATATCATTAAGCGTGAAGGTCTGCTCCAAAGAATGATGATCCATTGGTACATCAAGCATTTTCTTGGTGTTGGTGATATTGATGACAAAGTTGTTCTCAAAGAACGGAAAGTTATTAATTTTTGATTATCTTGGAAAGTGTTTTTATATATTTTTAAGATTTAACATAACGTTATTATATAATTTTATGTGCAAAAATTCATAAGCGACAATATCTGATAGTGGCTATAATACATAAGTTGTATTACAGAAAATGTGATCATATATTCTTGATTCCAGCAAACTACAATAATTATTGAATTCACTTTATATGTTGAAATATATCTGACCCTCCTAACCCTTCTAACACAGAGTCTTATATATTATTTTTATATAAAAGAATAAGTCATGAGTTGCTTATGTAATGAGAGCCAAAAAGGTGAAACAAATTGAACATGAGATTTTGTACTCGTTCCATTAAACTTTTATGTGGTCTCAGGCATCACTTGATCTAATATTCGAGGAAAGACTTGAGAACGTAATAGCAAGGCACACTCCCCTTGCAACAACAACAAGTTAAATGCTTTATTCTTATATGCAGCTTAAGCAAAACACTGAAAATATTTTTTGTTTCATTATGTATTCTTTGTGAGATGCATAGAAAGTAGAAACATGTTGAAACCATTATTTGTAGATACAATGCAAATATTACAAACCAAGTCATTTTATAGATGATTTAAGAATTACAAGTGCAATGATTTTAATTTTAGTCAATTTTTATTTCATCTAATTGCTGACATAATTTTAAGAATCGGATTATTCTGTGCTCATCTTTGTTTTACATTTTTGGATATTGTGTGACTATATGTTCATATCACAGGTTTGTTGTGGAGGCCTGGGGGCTGAAAAATTGCACTGAGAAAGATGAACGGTTTAGTCATATTAGTCATATTGTTAGTGCGGTTATGGTACCTGCGTACATTGATAGTTGAGAAGTTATTAGAAGGGCATAGAATGATACAACTGGATCTTATGGCTTGGACTTAATAAAGTAGCAAGAATGGATTCGAGGATAGATCATGTGAGAAATCTAAATGAGGTATATTATCATTTCTTATATTTAATGTTATAGATTTTGTTGCATCTACATATTGACCAGAGACAAGACTAATAGTAAAATATGGTAGTTCCTCAATTCTCTTTGAGAAACTTTAACAAAACTTTGTCAAATTCATAATATGAGCCATAACCTTGTATCCTACTTCCTTTTGCTAAGACCACACAATCAGTCATAAACGAGACAAGTTATAAATATTTTCTCTCTATTTACCTCTTACTAACCATTTCTAAAAACAATGAAATATTTATAAATATTCTACTATAAACATACGGGTTTTTTTGTAGTTGCAAGTGATAGGGTGTCTTACTGGTATGGAGAACAACATGCCAATAATTCCATCCTCTAGATACCCCATTAGTGATTGCAGCAACTATTACTATTTCTAAATCTTTATGCTAAATAATATGTAAAAAACATGCTTCATGTGCGGTGGTCTACAGTAGACTTACTATATCTTAAACACTGCTTCTTGGATTGATTTGCATGTTTCTTTGTTGACTTATTTTTATGTAAATTTTATTAAATTTAAATGAGTATTTAAAGTGTTGTTAGGACTTGGTTTTAGTGGAACAAGTCTTGAATTTTGGTCGACTAATTCTATTAAAAACATGAATTGTAAGTTTCTTTATGGATTATTTAGGTACAAGAAGAACCAACTAAATTTCAACACTTGTACAGTCACGTCATTTTATAACTATTTTGGTACAGATTTTGGATTAAGTAGCATTATTAAAAAAACTAATTTACAAGAGATTTTGGATTAAGTAGCATTATTAAAACTCTCAGCGCCCTCTCTTCTTTCATCCTCTCTGTTAGGGTTTGTCTATTTTCAAGTAAATCGAGGGGCTTCCACCGGTTTTCTCCGGTGGAAAGCCCAACCCCTTTATTTTCTGTTATTCTCGTTTATTTCCTTTCAATAAAATCCAATTTTTGGGTGTTTGTGTGTCTCTCCTTTAGGAGTGTGTGTTTTATCTCTCCTTTGGAGTTTTGTTATGTTTTATTTAGTCATGGTTGGGTTTATCTGGTGATAGATGTGTTGAGGACAAATTTATTGATATTTTTGGTGATCTGCAAAGCCTGCATTGGATTTGGGACGGTGGTGATTATTGCAAGAGCTCACCTTTCACAACTAAAGATTGGTCATCTTTGCCGAAAGTATCCATGAAAGATGGGTTTATACTTTCGGCATGTCTATAGGGTATCCTGCATGTAGATAGCGGGTGCCTTCGGCATGTCTATAGATGGTGTCCGGCATGTAGATATCTGGGGTACGCTTCTTCAATCTCATTTTATGATTGGTGTTTCTGAACACTGGGCTAACCATAGTTTTTATGTAATATGGTCAATTGCGATGTTGCTATTTTCAGAGATGCTGCTGCAATTTGGATCACTTGGGATGTCTTTGATTTCATTTTTAATTTCAAGAATTTTTAAATTCTATGTGTTAAACGATCAGTAAACAAATCATCTAATTGTTTTTAGTATGTTATTTGTTTTATCACCTGGTTGTATCGACAGTTGGGGGTTTGTCCCGACTGTACTATATTCAATTTAATGAGAACTTTCTCCATTTGTCAAAAAAAAAATCTAGGTACAAGAAGATAAATGCAATTAGAAGTTATTTTGCTTGCTTAAATACCAATAATAACTCTTTACTTACAAAGTGAGAAATATTATAGGTTCTATTAGCAAACAAAAATAAAATTTGGGTAGAATACAAAGCCAATAAGCCACAGTGGGAACATAATAATTATAATTAAATTGACTAATTTATTTCAACTAAAAATAAATGTTCATTTCAACTTAAGAGATAAATATTTAATAATTTAAATAAAGATAATTAAATAGTGTTAAGGGTGGCTTAATTAATTTACATATTTAGAATTTGGATCAAATCAATTTTTCTAAAAAATTAATGAATTTGAATTTTATACAAAATTTGAGGCCCAAGAATGGCGCAAATTACAGCACGTCCGAATTAGATATATGTAAAAAAACTAATTTTTTACTTTTCATTTCTTCGAAAAATAATGTACATTTGTTAAATTTTCTTTAAATATATTAAAGATGTGTAGTTTTTCCGATTTAGAATTTTATCCCCAAATATTTTAGTGTAAAAATTGATGAAAAATAAAACTATCAAAAAAATTATTTCGATTTTTAAAATTCCGAATTTGAGTAAATCCAAGTTTTTCTCTTTAGGAGAGAAGCAAATTTTTATAATAAAATATATGTTCATGCACCTTCGGCCCTTTTTAAATATGACTTTCTTAAGATCGAATCAGACGAGTTTTCAAAATTTTTATGGTTTATATTTAACACTAAATATAACGTTTTTATATATCATTTATCAATATTAAGTACCTATTTACAAATATTGATTCAATAATAATTAGTCGTTTTAGTTGTTATATAATTGGACTTTAAATTGGATCCGATAATTGTTCATTTTTTTATTGAATTGTTTAAATTTATATTTTTTGTAAAATACTAGGTGTTGTTGGGAGGCGATAAAGATAAAATATTTTTTTTTCATATTCAGATATAACATATTTCTTATTCATTTATTAATGTTGTGTATTTTTTAAAAACACATATCAATATATAAAGATAAATTAAATAGTGTTAAGGGTGGCGTAATTAATTTAAGTATTTAGAATTTTTATCAAATCAATTTTTCTAAAAAAATAATGAATCTGGATTTTATACAAAATTTTGAGGCCCAAGAATGGCGCAAATTACGGCACGTCCGAATTAGATATATGTAAAAAACTTAATTTTATTACTTTTCATTTCTTCGAAAAATTTTATCCCAAAATATTTTAGTGTAAAAAATTGGATGAAAAATAAAACTATCAAAAAAATTATTTCGATAATTTTAAAATTTCGAATTTGAGTTAATCCAAGTTTTTTCTCTTTAGGAGAGAAGCAAAATTTTATAATAAAATTTATGTTGAGACAGCTTCGGGCCTTTTTAAATATGACTTTCTTAAGATCCAATCAGACCAGTTTTTCAAATCTTTTATGGTTTATATTTAACACTAAATATAATGTATTTTTATATATCATTTATCAATATTAAGTACCTTATTTACAAATATTGATTCAATAATAATTAGTGGATTTAGTTCTTATATAATTGGACTTTAAATTGGATCCTCGATAATTGTTCATTGTTTTTATTGAATTGTTTAAACTTATATTTTTTGTAAAATACTAGGTGTTGTTGGGAGGGGATAAAGATAAAATATTTTTTTTCATATTCAGTGTATTACATATTTTCTTATTCATTTATTAATTTGTATTTTTTTAGAAAAGACATATCAATATTCATTAATCTTGACATTTACATATTTATATATACTTTATAATTGAAGATTAAGTATTTAATTTGTTCAATTTATTTTGCAAACATAAATATGTTTATGATGATTATTTAAGCGACAATATGTGATAGTGGCTATAATACATAAGTTGTATTACACAAAATGTGATCATATATTCTTGATTCTAACAAACTACAATAATTTTTGAATTCACTTTATATGTTGAAATATATCTGACCCTCCTAACCCTCCTAACACAGAGTCTTATATATTATTTTTATATACAAACAAAAAGTCATGAGTTGCTTATGTAATGAGCGCCAAAAAGGTGAAACAAATTGAACACCAGATTTTGTACTCGTTCCATTCAACTTTTATCTGGTCTCAGGCATCACTTGATCTAATATTTGAGGAAAGACTTGATAACGTGATAGCAAGGCACACTCCCTTGCAAAAACAACAAGTTCAATGCTTTATTCTTATATGCAGCTTAAGCAAAACATGAAAATATTTTTGTTTGATTATGTATTCTTTGTGAGATGCATAGAAAGTAGAAACATGTTGAAACCATTATTTGTAGATACAATGTAAATATTACAAACGAGTTCAATTTATAGATGATTTAAGCATTACAAGTGCAATGATTTTAATTGTAGTCGATTTTTATTTCATCTAATGCTTACAGAATTTTAAGAATCGGATTATTCTGTGCTCATCTGTTTAAATTTTTAAATATTGTGTGACTATATGTTCATATCACACGTTTGTTGTGGAGGCTTGGGGCTGAAAAATAGATGAACAGTTTAGTCATATTAGTCATATTGTTACTGTAGTTATGGTACCTGCTTACATTGATAGTTGAGAAGTTATTAGAAGGGCATAGAATGATACAACTGGATCTTATGGCTTGGACTTAATAAAGTAGCATGAAAGGATTCCAGGATAGATCATGTGAGAAATCTAAATGAGGTATATTGTCATTCCTTATATTCAATGTTATAGATTTTGTTGCATATACATATTGACCAAAGACAAGATTAATAGTAAAATATGTTAGTTCCTCAATTCTCTTTGTGAAGCCTTAACAAAACTATGTCAAATTTATAATATGAGCCATAACCTTGTATCCTACTTCCTTTTGACAAGTTATAAATATTTTCTCTCTATTTACCTCTTACTAACCATTTCGAAAAACAATGAAATATTTATAAATATTCTACTATAAACTTACCGGTGTTTTTTGTAGTTGCAAGTGATAGGCTGTCTTACTGGTATGGAGATGATTCTTAAGGATGTTGGTTACTTGGTACAACTTGGAAGTGGGGTTGCTGCTCCTTCTGCATACTTGGAGAACAACATGCCAATGATTCCATCCTCTGAATTCCTCATTAGTGATGGCAGCAACTATTATTTCTAAATCATTTGATGCTAAATACTATGAAAAAAACATGCTTCATGTGCGGTGGTCTATAGTAGACTTACTATATCTTAAACACTGCTTCTTGCATTGATTTGCATGTTTCTTTTTGACTTATTTTTATATAAATTTTATCAAATTTAAATGAGTATTTAAAGTGTTGTTAGGACTTGGTTTTACTGGAACAAATCTTGAATTTTGGTCTGACTAATTCTATTGAAAATATGAATTGTTAGTTTCTTGATGGATTATCTAGGTACAAGAAGATAAATCCAATTAGAAGTTATTTTGCTTGCTTAAATAATAATAATAACTCTTGACTTACAAAGTGAGAAATATTATAGGTTCTATTAGCAAACAAATATAAAATTTTGGTAGAATAGAAAGCCTATAAGCCACAGTGGGAACATAATAATTATAATTTAATTGACTAATTTATTTCAACTAAAAAAGATAAATATTCATTTCAACTTAAAAGATAAATATTTAATATTATATAAAGATAAATTAAATAGTGTTAAGGGTGGCTTAATTAATTTACATATTTAGAATTTGGATCTAATCAATTTTTCTAAAAAACTAATGAATTTGGATTTTATACAAAATTTTGAGGCCCAAGAATGGGCAAATTACAGCCCTTCCGAATTAGATATATGTAAAAAACTTAATTTTATTACTTTTCATTTCTTCGAAAAATAATGTACATTTGTTAAATTTTCTTTAAATATATTAAAGATGTGTAGAATTTTTTCCGATTTAAAATTTTATCCCAAAATATTTTAGTGTAAAAAATTGGATGAAAAATAAAACTATCAAAAAAATTATTTCGATATTTTCAAAATTCCAAATTTGAGTAAATCCAAGTTTTTGTTCTTTAGGAGAGAAGCAAATTTTTATAATAAAATATATGTTCATGCAGCTTCGGGCCTTTTAAATATGATTCTTAAGATCGAATCAGACGGTTTTTCAAATTTTTTATGGTTTATTAGTTGAGGTCAGTAGGGAATTTATATATAATTTCACTAAATAAAATTTAAATTTTTTGAGAAAATATCATTTCTAGTTAAGTTTTTTCTACAATTCTTACCACTTAATTTATAGAATCATTTTATTTACAAAACAAAATAAATTAAAGGAATGCTTGTTTACTTATGTTTGTAAATCAACACCCAATTAGTTTGTATAATACATGGAGCAGACTTTGTTAAATTATATTTTTACAAAAAGAAAAAATTTTAATTTGTAATAAGAAATTGATACTAAGATAAAAAACAATTTAAAATAAATTGGGCCCATTCAAACCCATGATATACAATTGGGCCTGCAAAATATAGGATATTAAAAAGGTAGGTAAAACCCTAATATCAGCACACGCCGCCTTACAAACAAAATGAATTTGTACATGGCCATGAAATAGTGTTTTGGAGTTATTTATATTTTCTATGAAAGAGTGTTTGGTTCTCTAAAGTTAAACACATCTCCAAATGAATTGGGGCGACGACTAATCAAATGAATTGGTGGAGGACTAAGTGGATAAGGTTTACAGGTTATCATGAATTGATGTTGTTTAACAAAGTTAAGGTAATAATTTATATTTCCCTGTTTCTTCATTTTTTTTCATATGTGTTATTTGCACAAACTTTTGGTAGAAATCAAACACTAAAATAAGTATCCCATTTTCCTTGTATATATGTATGTAGATTTACAGTCACTTGTATTTGTTTTTACATGACCTCTATGTCAAGAATTATCCTTTCAAGATTATATGTCAAGGTTAGAAAAAAACAGTTACATTTGTCGTAATTTTTTTTGTTCCTCATAAATAATCAAATACATGATATATGAAAAAAATGAAAATTTATAGAAAAGAAGCCCACGAATTATTTATATTTTATGTTCATATTTGTTGAATTATACTATTAAATTTATTTTATGTTTATGTATGACCTTACTTTAGAGACATTTTCACAGGAATTATATTTTTCTTGCTACTTGCAACAAGTTCCAAAAACAATGAAGAAAATGCTCCAAGTGCCTTCCCTTTCTCTTCATCAATGTACGTGTCAGGTTTATTTATTATTCTTTAACTTTTACCATGCCAATATATATTATTAATATAAATGCAGATAGTACAAGTGGATCTATGTGGGGTGTATTTTTTTCTAATGTATATAAGACAAACAACTCTAAATTACTCTTTATTGACCTAATAAAACACGAAGTTTACTTATTAGGAGTTTCCCATCTCACGAAGCCCCATCACTTTTTAACTTCATTTCATAACACACATGGTTGAAAATGAGATTTCTTACTTGATAGAGATGTAGCCTTTGTTTGGGAAATTTTTTAGTGTTGGAAGAACTTATATTTTCAATACATGAATTGGTAGGGTCACCATTTTCAGCCTCACTAGAACCCGTTGCTTAGTAACTTCTATAGATCTGTAATTATTTGAAAAGTATAGAGTTATGATTATTCTTTAATCCAGTAGTAATATTGTTGGCGGTGTCACTGATGGTGGTAATTTTACTAGTCCAATTGGTGGCACTAGTAGTCGTAATCTTAGGAGTGGAATTGGTGGTGGGATTGTTGGTGGTAAAGTTCGTGCTAACTTAAGGAGTATCATTGGTGGTAAATTTAAAATCATAAGTGGTAGTATCATTGGTGGTATATTGGGTAGTTTTAATAGTGGGATTGGTGGCAGCATGACTAGCATCTTTAGTGGTTACATTGGTGGTACCAGAAACGATAATATTAGTAGTGGATTTGCTGGCATTGATGGTGCCATTGGTCTTGGTGCTTATTAGTGCAATTGGTGGCATTGAAAGCGGTAATCTTTGCAGGAGAATTGGTGGTGGTATTATTGGTGTTGGTGTTGAAGTTCGTGCTAGCTTAAGCAGTTCCATTTATGGCAAGTTTAATTATAGTATTACAGGTGGTAGCATTGATGTTATATTGGTTAGTCTTAGTAGTGGCATTGGTGGTGGCATTGGTGGTAGCTTAGTTGTCGTATTGGTAGCTTAGTGGTGGTATTATTAGTGTTGGTGTTGAAGTTCGTGCTAGCTTAAGTAGTTCCATTTATGGCCAGTTTAATTATGATATTACAGGTGGTAGCATTGATGTTATTGGTTAGTCTTAGTAGTGGCAATTTATGGTAGCATTGTTGGTAATTTTAGTGGTAGTACTGGTTGTATATTAGGTAATATTAGTAGTTGATTTAGCTTCAGAGAGGGTGGTTGTGACGCCCTCCAAACCCGAATCAGAAGTTTGGGGTTCACAACACACATATATAAACCTGTATATGAAATATTATATGCAATTACCCTTATTTACGCAACCACGGATCACAATAGGTTAAAGTATGAGAAACCAACCACAACCTTGACTTTTATTACGTCATACCAAATCCCAACTAGTTTAACTTACAAATGAAAATGAAATTATTCTTACAAACTTGCATAACTCAAACTAGCTCGATCCAACTCAACCGGGAATCCTAGATCGCATACTGGACTGGGGATCCTCGTTACCAATAATTTCTATTTAACTGTAGAATGACTTAAACAGATTCACAAGGGTTAGCTAACTAGCTCAGGAAGTTATAATAATAATAACCGGGTGTTAACAATGATCAATTGAAATGATTCATAGGAATCTAGTTCCTTGTTAAGCAATTATTAGAATTGGATATTCATTTTTAAGTTTAAAACCAAGGTTAGGCTGCTGATCAGTGACACACTAACCGGATTAAGGCACATCTCTGTTCTCTATACTGGATCCAAGGCACACATTGGCCTAATATGACCACCAATCTGGTCTGACCACGAATCTGTGCCATATTTAGAAACCTATCCAATTCTATAACAATTCAACATGATAAATATTGTAATTCAATAAAACAGAATCATAATTAAAATTGATAAAACATTTATTTCGGGCATAAACTAATTCATAAATATCACCAGAGTATATCAGGGTATGTATGAGGAATAACTTCCAGCCTGTAGGAGTATCAGGTATTAGATGAATAATGGTTATACAAGGTTTAGTTCACTATACCATAGAATTGCTTTCGCAACCATATTTTAAAACCATCCAAAAAACGTTGCTGGTGAAAGGTGATTTCATGTCTATTGCAAGGGATTTTAAAAACATTGCAACTGAATCAACAAAATTTCAGGTCGTTACAAATACATGTTATTGCAATACATTATATAATCGTTACAGTAGATCAGAGATTTGGGCAAAAAGCTAGGCTGTCTTGTTCAAAACTTGTGAGCGGGCTTGCTGAAATTATTTTCCCGGCTGTCTAAAAACAAAAAAAAACACAGACTGTCAAACAATCTCCACTGCGACGAAAGATTAAATCTTTGCTGAAATATTCTCTCAAACACTGAATATTAAATCTTTGTAAAGACTAAAGCTCCAAGAAGATTAAATCTCGGAAAAGATTAAACCTTGAACGGAATGTATTTTTTTCCCCAAATCATCTTTCCTAAAGTTCTTTCAATTCACTAAATTTAATTTAGGAGAAGATTAAATTTGGTTGATTATTGTTAATTATTGTTTAATTTACCTCCTTGCTTTCATGTTTCTATGTTATTTTGTGTTTGGGATCTTTTATGGATGTTACACTATTTGTTAATTAGGGGTTTTTTTATTAAATTATATTTATGTGTCAATCGTGTCTTATTATCAGTTCTGAGTTGTAATGGGATTTGTTTGGAATGACAGTTGTATGAAATTGTAAGGTATCACTTGTCGTTGTAAAAGTAGAATTTGTTTTTTGGACTTTTGTTTGTTCCATGTTCTAATAGTTTGTTAATCTTTATAGAATGAAGTACTACAAAGAAGAAATTTCAGATGTTTTATTATATTGACTCGGTTAAATAAAAAACTTGGTCCAATCGCCTAGGTCATATAAAGGTATTTGTATAATTGTTTATAAGAATCAATTAAGCAAGTGTTATTATAATTCACATCTTATAATTTTTTACTGTTTTCATTTTAGAAAAAGATAAAAGAAAATTGTGAGAAGATGACCCGAGCTACGGGAAGTGAGAACAAATGTCTTGAAAGAAGAGATACAACAAGTGTCGATAACAAGAATAGTTCAAGGACGGAGAGGCGATATGTTATTAATACAAAAACGAAGAAAATGACATCTATAGTATTGGTGGAGGACATTGATCTGCAACTATGACCTTGCTACCTACTACAGGGAAATGTATCAAGTTAGCAAAAGTGGAAAGGTTGCCATCTTTTATAACATGGATTCCCTTGGATAGGTAAAATATTTGTGCTCTTTTTATCAACTCCTTATCATTTGGTGATAAGGAATTAAATTAAATTTCAATCTGAGTTCTCATATTGTTATTTACAAATCGGTACCTGACTTTCTCTTTGCACGGTGGTTCTCCACAAACATGGATCAAATCGACTCATCAAAAAAGCATCTTCTGCTCAAAGTAAAATATCAGAGTCTGGAGGAACATTTCGATTTGGTCGCTTTGGCTTTGGCTCATAGATAAACAAAAATATCGAAACCACGACAAGATAAACAGGTATATTGTAATTATGGGACATGCATATGTGATATTCCTTGTTATGGCCTCCATATCTATATGTCTTCCACTATGATTTAGTTGGATAGTACACACACATATGTTTTTTCCTATGGCTTACATGGTTTTGTTTCTGCTCGGGTAAGTTGTTTAAATTTCTGTAAATTTTACCGTTTTTTTGATATATGGTTATTCGATAAGGTCGTGTCAAATTTTACCCTTTTTGCAAACGTTTTTAATTATTATTTCACAATCAGTACGTCATAGTACCTATTAGGGAGGAGGAAGTTAAGAATGTAGTCTTGTTCATGCTCCAAAGAATGATGGGTCGAACCCGGCATTTCAATACAACTCACTAGATCCACATGGGTCGAACCCGGCATTTTCATACGTATTGAAATATTTTTAAAAGATATGGTTCTATTTTGTCAGATTTTCTTTGATACACGACATGGGCCAAGGGAACTAAATCGTAGGCTTGTATGTCTTATTCCTAAGGTTAAAAACTGAAACATATGGAAGATCTTCGACCTATCTATTTTATAATGTTGTGATGCGCATACCGTCGAAGGTGGTGGTGAATAAGTTTAAACTATGTTTAATCTAGACAGTGTCTAACAAACAGAGTGTTTTTAATGAAGGGAGGCTATTAGCTCATAATACAATGATGCTTTGAAGTCACAAGGGAAAAAAGGGCCTGGCTAGGTAAGAATTGATATTTTAAGGCTAAGATAGGTTGGAATGGATATTTATGATATAACGATTAAAGTTCTCTTTTACAACTTAAAAAAACTTTGGTACACTTTATTTTCCTTTTTACCATGTACCAGATTCAAGATCCCCACTAGAACTCAATTGTGAATTATATGGATAAAAAGGATTTTAATAGAATTGATTTGTGAGAAATATGTGTAAGTAAAACTAAATTGAACACAATGTGTCTCTCTAATTAATAACCACTCTTAATTTTGATCAAATTTCCATGTAAAGTACTACATTAAAAAAGTAGAGCCTCCGTATTGAGATATACATGTATACAACACTCTAAATCCACTAAAATACGA
>NW_027421239.1:0-18085 GCF_009905375.1 Apium graveolens | reverse complement strand
CGGTCTTTCTTTCCACAATATCACTTCACTTATTAATAATAATAACCTTATGCTGTGACCCACACTAACACACACCACAACCCGTTATAGTCTCGAGATGAAATTTAAATAAGTACAAGTCTTTGAATCCACAATTTAAAAGTTATTACAACCCAAAATGATTACTTGATAAATTTACAGTTAATTGCCATTATCTGCCACAAGTTATAATTATACATAATTTGATTCTCAAAAATAGAATGCCTGATCTACCAATAGATCTACCTCTGCAGCTATAGCAGCTACAACATCATCGGGAAGACGCGGACGCTTCCCACGCGCTTGCGCTGGGTCTGCTGGAGTCTGGCCATCTTTCCTAACTGTTGTTGTGTGATGAAGAAATAAAGCAAGAGTGAGCCTTACAGCTCGCAAGATAATATATAGTGATAACAATAATATAAGTATCTAAATGGATACTTACTAGAATCTTTTATCATGAGTAAGATAATTACTTACTAGATATAAGTAAAAACAAGGGATGAAGTTACCAAATACTTCACTATACTTATATCATTTATAAAGCTACTTGAACTACCACTGTTCAAAGTATAATGAGCTTTCAACAGTTCATCACATAGATGAGACTACCAGACAAGATTTGAATAGATTAAATCTTTGAAATATTATTAAAGGAAATGAAGTTATGATATACTTCATTTAGTTCTGATATATATATATATATATCCACATATACATCTTCTTTATACATTTCCTGAAAACCTCTGTCATGTAAAGTATGAACAGAATTGCAATATCCAATAAATTTGGAAAGGAAAAGAATTTGGCATAAACCAGATATCTTGCTGATCAGGCAAAGATACCCATAAGTAACCTTTTCTACTAGTAGATGGACGAATTCCCCACTGGTCATCACCCTGGTCGCAATAGGACCTTATGCTGGACTGCCACTCAGCCACTTATGCATTTGATGGACTCCCACTGAGCCACTTACACTATCATGGACGCCCACTGAGCCCATGTTGCTTATGCCGACTCAATAGATGGACTTACTTCCCGAACATTGGGTAAGTAATCAATTCATTTACCAAAACTGCAACCTTGTTGCGAATATAAAATACACCATAGAGCCGGATCCCTCAGGTTTTGAGCGAGTATTTAAATCCCCTTAAAAAGGAAGATCTTAAATATAAAAATGAGTTTTGGGATCCGCTCTAACTTTTAAAAATCATTTTGAAGACTCGAAAACACTTTATAGAGTGTTTGGAGTAAAGCTGATTTAATGAAGTAAATCAGTCCCCAGAATATTTAGAAAATGACTGAATATTATTATTTAAATAATATTCCCATAAAGAATAATCTTTATAAAAATAATTGAAGTAGAAGTATTAAAACTTATACTTGAAACGAGTATTAAATAACCAAAGATATACTTATATGAAAGTACTATCTTTATTTGAATAATCGAAAATAAGTTTGATTATTGACACCTTATTCTTTAATAAAATAAAGAATATACCTCAGCAAATAATCGGAGTCATAGATCCTCAAATGAATATTCAAATAATATTCATTAAATAATATAAACTGAGTCATAAGCCCTCGAATGAATATTCAAATAATATTCAATAATATATAAAAGAGTCATAAGCCCTCGAATGAATATTCAAATAATATTCAATAAATAAATAAAAGGTCATAAGCCCTCGAATGAATATTCAAATAATATTCAGATAAATAAATAAAAGGAGTCATAAGTCCCCGAATGAATATTCAAAATAATATTCATTAATAAAATAAAAGGAGTCATAAGTCCTCGAATGAATATTCAAAATAATATTCATTTAATATAAAGGAGTCATACGCCTTCGAATAATATTCGAAATAATATTCAATAATAAAAAAAGTTAAAGTTATCGAATAAACCTTATTCGATTAATAGTTTTGAAAACTATGACCATATATATATATATAAGTATATATATATATTTATATCCATATATACAAAATCTACTCGGATCCTCGACTCCCGGTTTTAGAAAATATTTTCACCTTTGGGTCCCTGTACTAAGGGTATATGCAAATTACCGCTATCCTCTAGCATAGGTATTATCAACTGAACTCAACAGATATATATGGAAAAGAATACGAAACAGGAATGCATATATATATACCATAGCAGCATGCTTCAATATACTGCATCATTTGCTAATTAACCAACATGCATCTATCGCAAGATAATGCAAATACATATATTCATCACAACAACAGTTATAACGGGTAGAAAACTTGCCTGAGCGACTTGGGGTGATAAAAGGCTCGGGACGAGTCTGGTAACCTATAAACAATAAGTAAGTTGGAATTAACCAAAGTCACTTGTAAATCTATACTTAACTAACTTAGACTCTAACGCTTGTTTTGCGCTTATTGATTCTCTTAAGTCACTCGAGTACCCTCGGCTCCACCATTTTTAATAAATCAACCATTACGAGTTTTAAAGCGATTCCTTCGCGAGTGTCTTACCAACTGCCTAACACTCTTACCATAATTGTTTCATACATTAATTAACCCTTTTTGGTCTTTAACCTATGTTTCAAAGTAAGGCGAAGGGGAAATGATTCGTTCGCGAAAACGCCGTTACTTGAAACGGTCGTTTCTCCTAAACCGTACATCGGAATCAAACGAACTACATATCAAAACGAAGCTCGTAATATGAACTATCTAAACATGGCAATGGTCATAATCTAGCAGGGAGTTCTCGGGTCCAAATGTTATGAACAAAAGCAGTCTAAAGTAAATCGGACATTACGACGGCTATGTTTACGCGATTACCAATGTTTAAACTACTCCAATTAACCACCAACCAACTCATAACCATCAATACAACAAAACTTCACCGAAACCATACCACATCAGTCCATAATCTCCAAGGTTTTCAACTCAAACAACCACAATCAAGACCTATGAACTATAATCAAGCTTCAATTACCAAAACACTTCCAAATCAACCAAACTACTAATATCACAATCCATGCTTCTCATTTCACAAAACCAACCATTAACTTACTAACAAATAAAGTAAAGGCTAGGGTTTGAAGTTTATACCTTCCTTGGGAGGTGTTAAGTTGCTAGGAAGCCTTAGGGAGCCTCCTACAAGCTTGATCTTTCCAAAGAAATCAAGAACACAAAGTTAGGCTTTGAAGTTTCTAAAAGTCCGATTTAAAGAACTGTAAAAATGAGGGTCTTACCATGATTATTTGGACGAGACTTGTGAACAAGAGTTGTAGGTCATCTCAATACCTTTCCAATGAGCTATAGAACACAATATTTGAGTGAGAAATGAAGGAGATACAGCAGTTTTAGTGTGCTGGTTCTGTTTTGGCCGAGAGCATGAAGAACAATGCCTTGGTTTCTTTTTGATTTTGATGAAAATGATTTGCTTGGCTTGGTTGGTTTGATTTTTGTGTTTGTTTTAGTAAATTACCTAGTTGCCCTTGATTTTGTGTGGTTAAAAAGCCACCACATCTCCTTCCTTCCCATGTCATGCTTGTGTCATCCTCATGATGTCATCCTCCCCTCCTTGTCCTCTTCTCATTGGTTGGGTGACATCATCCTCTCTAATCCCTTTGATTAACTTCCTAATTGTTTGCCTAATGACCGCTGATCTGTTATACTATTCGCTTAACTTTCGTTTTCGTTTATCGTTTGAGGGATCATACCCGGGATCTTATTACTTAGGTTCCCTTAACCTTTCTCAATACATTATATTCCTTTTTATGATCCTCTATTATAATCCTTTAATTAAATCCTTTTATCCTGTTACCTTATACTCAATTCTTTCCGTATCTATTGGATTTCCGGGAAAAATCAAAGTGTTCGGATTTGGATTCTGACGATCTTTACATACACTTATATCCCATATAAAGTACTAATAAAATCTCAGAATATCCATATCAGAACCCCTATATAGTGTGGCATGAAAAGTTTTCTCATTCAGCAAAAACACTATTCATAAGGGTTTCAAAATTTCCCCAAAATTGGGGTTATTACAGTCTCCCCTCCTTAAAAGGATTCCGTCCCGGAATCAGATAGAAAATGAATTGGGATACTTTCTTAGCATTACACTTTCTAACTCTCAAATAAATTTTCCCACATTGTGGTTCTTCCATCAAACTCTGAATAGTTTGATAACCCTTCTCCTAAGCACTTGTTCCCTTTTCACTCTACAACCCTTCCTGGTTGCTCCATATAGGTTACGTCGGGTTGCATATCTATGCGCTCATATGCCCCTATTTATCTGGCATCTGAATTACACTTCCTTAACACTGATACGTGAGACACGTTACGACCTGCTACATGTTCGGGGTTAGGGCTAGCTCCTATGCTATCCTCCCAATACGTCTTAATATATCCAAGGGTCCAACAATTCGTGGACTTAGCTTTCATTTCTTTCTGAACCTCATCCTTCCTTTCAAGGAAATACCTATAACAACACTAGGTCCCCTATTTCATACTCTTTTTCCTTTCAGTGTCAAATCAACATACTTATCATGTCCATCTTGGGCTACTACCAGCCGTCCTCTGATTAGATCTATCATATCCTTGGTCCTTTGGACTACTGCGGGTCCGAGCATCTTGCGCTCTACAACTTCATCCTAACATAAGGGAGATCGACATTGTCTTCCCTCAAGGATCTCATAAGGCGATACCTCAATACTGACATATGATCTATTGTCGTAAGAAAACTCAACCCGTGTTAAGTGATCATTCCAATTTCTTTCAAGTCTATTGCACAGACTCTTATTATAGCTTTTAGCATTAGAGCTTTTGCTTCTCACTACCCATCCTTTTTCCCAGTTCGTAGTCGCTACTATCTTCCGTTCCTAATATTATACTAGTTATACTTTTGCTCGTTAGCGTTCTATAACCTTTTAATAACCACGTCAACCTTAGTATCACGAATGTGTTTCCATTCCGAATACTGCCACAACTTTATTACTCCTTTTTCAGCTGTTTCTATTTCCCAAAGTTTGATCAATCATATAGAAGTAAAGGAATTTGTTGAGAGATCACTATGATCATGAACACTTGTTATCTCACATAGTTAGTACAGAAGGTGGCCAGTCTTTAGTACTTGACAAGCAAATAAACAATAGTTGGTATCCTACTAGGCTTCTATCACACAGATAGACAGTCATTCGGCAATACCTCCCCTTCTGGAAGGGTTGTTCTTCTCAACTTACATGAAATGAAAAGAAGAGAAAAGAACGAACTGAAGAGAATTGTATATATAAAAAAAATATACTGCCACAAAATATCTGGCTTGGAACCTACCTCTAACTATAGAGGTTTGTCATAGGAGAACAAAACATATATGTATTTATATCAACATCAAGTATTATAGCATCCTATTTCACATGCCTAAATATTTTTGCTATTCCGTCCATCATTCTATGGACCCATGCTCTTCCTCGAGCTTATACACAATCACCTTTGAAACTCCCTCGACATCGAAAATCGAATCTGGGATCTCATTCTATACATCATCGTTACTAGAATTCTATGCTTGCACCGCAACCTTCCTCGTATAATAATACGACTCTCTATTGATAAGAAAGAATAATAATTCACTAGGTAGATACTCTACTTAATTAGTCTATCAATGATAACTTATACACTACCACGACCCGATTAGTGGTACTCAATCTCAACACCCATTCCAATACAACTCTCACGGTTGTAATTAGCTCATTACTCGCAGAATCATTGCTGTCTTACTATGGTCCACCACTGACCTACTGTAGTCATTCATTTTCCATGAAGTCTTAATAGCTAACCATACGGAGTCCATAAATCTCGTATCTAATTCTCCTAAGGAGTTAACATAACCACCAATCACAATTCATGAAGAACACTCCAAACTCTGACGTACTTTCATGACATGAAGTAGATAAAATTGCAGAAGAGTTTCAATCAAAGCAACGATAGCAGGTTAATACCATTCTTAATCATATGCCTTAAATAGAAGACTTAACTCAAAGGTTCGTCTAGTCCTTTTTGAAACATGGTCCTGGCTTATCTCAAGATAGGACCTCCTAAGATAAATAGCCCGCTCATGGCGATTACACGAATTAAACCTTTACCAACTACTATTACGGTTGGGTATTGCACAGTCATCAGAAGGAATGTCAATCTTCCAAACCATAATACAACCTTCACAGTTTTAACCATCCTCACTGTATTATTTTGGCACAAGCGCCTATAATTATCCTCTTACCTTTAAAGTGTCGGCCACCTCTTTGGCCTTTCCTGATAGTAAAATTTCCTTACAGTCAATTTCATTTTAACCACTTTCACAAATTTTCTACCCTATTTCCGATCACTGCTTGAGTGAAGATGTTTTCCTTAAAATCTGATAAGTAAAAAAAATCACCATTTTTCCATAAGTTATTGCCTCAGTCTTTAGAGGTTAATCACTGTCATGACTGACTCTCAATCATAATTAGAACATCTTTTATATTAAGTCCTAATTGCCCTAAATAATTTCGACCATTACTGGTTCGATCCATACTTTCTCGTGGTTTAACACGTGCCCCACTTGGCAACACTATAATTACGTCATATTTCCTTTATCCACATTTCTATTCTTGAGAATTTTGAATATTACCTTTCTCCTTGTAAAACCTCTAAGGTTATCCTTGAATCGTTCCTCCTGTATTCCCTAGATACAGAGCATATCAAAATACCATATACTAATACTAGAATCATTGTCTATATACTTTTGAAAAAAAAATTTCTCCACTGATTCATTAAAGGTTGTTATTACCTTAATCCTTTCCAATTCATACTGTCAAATTTTATACTATCCCTATTAAGGGTGAAATGCCAACCTTTATGCATTCCCCTAGGATTCATTTTAAGTTACCGATGTTCTATCCTTAATTCCACCTTTGAAAAGGTACATGCATCCATCCATGGATAAACCAAGTCATATATCCTTGATAGATTATCTTCTTCATCATTCCCATCTCGATAGTCTATACCTAACTTCATAATAGCATCCTTATTCAAATTGAGGTCAATCCATATGGCCTCCAAAAGATAACAATGGTCATCCGCTTTTCTTTCCTGATTTGGTAATGATAACATGGATGTTCTGGAAGATATTGGTCATGTTCAACGTGAACTTCTTCTTAATAATTCCTTATTTACTTTTGTTGTTTATCTCAACAGTCACCTCAATGTTGGGATACCTCTCATACCTGGCGTCTCCCTTTCTGAGTATCGAGCCACCGGTCTTACATTTCACATTATTGAAGGTCACTTCCTTCATCCAAATTTTCCTACTTTCTTACTTTCTTGTCTCCTTAGTCTATCCGCGTCTTATTATTTATCCTTCGAACTATCTAAAGGTTTCCTTGAATCCTCCCAACTTAAAGGGGATAAAATGTACATAACTCGTATGCCTTCAACCATCAACTTTAACTCATGGTGAATCACCCTCATCCTGATGATTACATACTTTTCTATGTCTATTGCTACGAGTCTTTAGGGTTTCCTCATACCCAACTCCCTTATCATACCTCAAACTCTATTGCCTTTATATTCCTTTCCACTTCAGTTTCTTTTTATTTTCCTTTCTCTTATCATTATTTCATGAACTAACACAACATAAGTATTGATTCCAAACATCCCGTCATTCTGGATTCGTGTCCTCAGAACGAATCTTGATAACTTTTACAACTTAGATTCATAATTCATCATACTCATCCACTTTTGTTCTATCTCCAAAGCTTTTACACTATCTCCTTATCTTTGGGAATTACTTTCCCGAAAACAATTGACTGAACTTAAATCAGTTTATTCTAACCTCTAGCTCCGTGCCTTTCTTGGTCTTTCACCAGTGGGTGGTCTCTCTCTTAGGAGGGTAAGTGACAAAAACAGTCTTTTGTGGTTCGTCAATCATTCAGAATCTCAAATGATTCCTCTATTTCCTTTATCCAGGCTCTTGCCTCGACTAGGTCAACCTGTTCCTTGGAACTCTGAGAGCTTAGAGACTTAAAGGTCCTGAAAGAATTTCCTATCGCATTGTTTCCTCAAGGTGGTGGTTGGGGATAATAGTCTAAGTTCTGTCTAGACAGGTCCATGAATTGCCGTATAGGAGTACCGTCTCGGGTCTCCTTTCCTTACTCGACTTTCTGTTTCCTTAGTATGAAATGTTTCATCCTACTCCCCATAATTGGGGTCATCTTTTAATTTAAAATCCTCATTTTCCACTCCATTATGTCATGGGTTCCTTCTATCTTGATGGCGACCTCCCTGACTATCACGTTCAGGGTTTGCTCTAAATCTTATTCCTCAAACTATGGCTCTCATCTAAGTTCTCATCCTTATGCTCTTGAACTTTCGGAACCCAAATTCTATAGGAATACCTCATTATTCCCTTATCATCTTTCTCTGGCACCGTATGCTCTTTTCCAATAATTCGGTCTCTATTGCAATCTCAAACAACTTTTCGGTACCGGCTCCGGTTACCTTCACTACTATTTCCAAAATCTCTTATAAACTCTCCCAAAGACATTATCATCTTGAGTCTCTCCTTTTTACTAAGGGCATCAGCCACCACATTGGCTTTCCCCGAATGATAAAGAATCTCCCAATCATTATTCTTGATTAGCTCTAACTGCCTCCTCTGGCATATGTTGAGCTCTTTCTACGTGAAAATGTACTAGAGCACTTATGGCTTAGGTAATTCTCGCACTTCTCTCCATACAAGTAGTGCCTCCAATCTTTAGGGTAAAACTATTGCCACGAGCCTAAGCTCATGGGCGGGAATATCGAATTTCATATTACCTTAATTGTCTTGACATGTACGCGATTACCTTACCGTGCTGCATAAGCACGCACCCTAAGCCCTTGTGCGAAGTGTCACTACACTTCACAAAATCTCCTTTTCCATCCGGCAATGCCAGCATAGGGGCCATCACCAACCTCTGCTTCAGTTCTTGAAAGCTGTTCTCGCATTTCTCTGTCCATTCGAACTTCTCAGTCTTACGAGTAAGCCGCGTTAAAGGGGTTACTATCTTTACAAACTTGAACGAACCTCCGGTAGTGACCGGCCAATCCTACCTCTGGTAGTCGACCTAACCATGGTCATCAATTCATCAGTGGTCCTTTATCCAATCTTGTCAGGATCCTCCATGGGATCCTCCTCAACAACTATCCCTTCTAGGACAACATCTTCAACCGCTACATCCTCAATATCAACATCATCCGGTCCTGCATTAGGACACTCTATCGGATCCACAATCCGATCTCCAATTAGTAATAAAACATCATCGCACTGTTGCTCCTCAACCTCAGGGTTCGGAGTCCCGCTACCATATACGATAACGAACTACGCTCCTATCACGATATTTATAAGGGTTCCCATAAGGGTTTTAACTGTCAGTACTACGTTAGGTAGCCCGACTATGAACTTGGCAAGAGTTTTTATTATCTTTGTGAACTTATTATCTTAACGTCACATCATCTCTGAGGTTTATAACGCTTAGCTCTGATACCACTTCTGTAACACCCCCAGATCCGGGGTCGGGGATCCGGGTCGTCACGGTCTTTCTTTCCACAATATCACTTCACTTAATTAATAATAATAACCTTATGCTGTGACCCCACACTAACACACACCACAACCCGTTATAGTCTCAGAGATGAAATTTAAATAAGTACAAGTCTTTGAATCCACAATTTAAAAGTTATTACAACCCAAAATGATTACTTGATAAATTTACAGTTAATTGCCATTATCTGCCACAAGTTATAATTATACATAATTTGATTCTCAAAAATAGAATGCCTGATCTACCAATAGATCTACCTCTGCAGCTATAGCAGCTACAACATCATCGGGAAGACGCGGAACGCTTCCCATGTGCTTGCGCTGGGTCTGCTGGAGTCTGGCCATCTTTCCTAACTGTTGTTGTGTGATGAAGAAATAAAGCAAGAGTGAGCCTTACAGCTCGCAAGATAATATAAAGTGATAACAATAATATAAGTATCTAAATGGATACTTACTAGAATCTTTTATCATGAGTAAGATAATTACTTACTAGATATAAGTAAAAACAAGGGATGAAGTTACCAAATACTTCATTATACTTATATCATTTATAAAGCTACTTGAACTACCACTGTTCAAAGTATAATGAGCTTTCAACAGTTCATCACATAGATGAGACTACCAGACAAGATTTGAATAGATTAAATCTTTGAAATATTATTAAAGGAAATGAAGTTATGATATACTTCATTTAGTTCTGATATATATATATATCCACATATACATCTTCTTTATACATTTCCTGAAAACCTCTGTCATGTAAAGTATGAACAGAATTGCAATATCCAATAAATTTGGAAAGGAAAAGAATTTGGCATAAACCAGATATCTTGCTGATCAGGCAAAGATACCCATAAGTAACCTTTTCTACTAGTAGATGGACGAATTCCCCACTGGTCATCACCCTGGTCGCAATAGGACCTTATGCTGGACTGCCACTCAGCCACTTATGCATTTGATGGACTCCCACTGAGCCACTTACACTATCATGGACGCCCACTGAGCCCATGTTGCTTATGCCGACTCAATAGATGGACTTACTTCCCGAACATTGGGTAAGTAATCAATTCATTTACCAAAACTGCAACCTTGTTGCGAATATAAAATACACCATAGAGCCGGATCCCTCATGTTTTGAGCGAGTATTTAAATCCCCTTAAAAAGGAAGATCTTAAATATAAAAATGAGTTTTGGGATCCGCTCTAACTTTTAAAAATCATTTTGAAGACTCGAAAACACTTTATAGAGTGTTTGGAGTAAAGCTGATTTAATGAAGTAAATCAGTCCCCAGAATATTTAGAAAATGACTGAATATTATTATTTAAATAATATTCCCATAAAGAATAATCTTTATAAAAATAATTGAAGTAGAAGTATTAAAACTTATACTTGAAACGAGTATTAAATAACCAAAGATATACTTATATGAAAGTACTATCTTTATTTGAATAATCGAAAATAAGTTTGATTATTGACACCTTATTCTTTAATAAAATAAAGAATATACCTCAGCAAATAATTGGAGGCATAGATCCTCAAATTAATATTCAAATAATATTCATTAAATAATATAAACTGAGTCATAAGCCCTCGAATGAATATTCAAATAATATTCAATAAATAATATAAAAGAGTCATAAGCCCTCGAATGAATATTCAAATAATATTCAGATAAATAAATAAAAGGGTCATAAGCCCTCGAATGAATATTCAAATAATATTCAGATAAATAAATAAAAGGAGTCATAAGTCCCCGAATGAATATTCAAAATAATATTCATTAATAAAATAAAAGGAGTCATAAGTCCTCGAATGAATATTCAAAATAATATTCATTTAATATAAAGGAGTCATACGCCTTCGAATAATATTCGAAATAATATTCAATAATAAAATAAAGTTAAAGTTATCGAATAAACCTTATTCGATTAATAGTTTTGAAAACTATGACCATATATATATATATAAGTATATATATATATATATTTATATCCATATATACAAAATCTACTCGGGATCCTCGACTCCCGGTTTTAGAAAATATTTTCACCTTTGGGTCCCTGTACTAAGGGTATATGCAAATTACCGCTATCCTCTAGCATAGGTATTATCAACTGAATCAACAGATATATATGGAAAGAATACGAAACAGGAATGCATATATATATACCATAGCAGCATGCTTCAATATATTGCATCATTTGCTAATTAACCAACATGCATGTATCGCAAGATAATGCAAATACATATATTCATCACAACAACAGTTATAACGGGTAGAAAACTTGCCTGAGCGACTTGGGGTGATAAAAGGCTCGGGACGAGTCTAGTAACCTATAAACAATAAGTAAGTTGGAATTAAACCAAAGTCACTTGTAAATCTATACTTTAACTAACTTAGACTCTAACGCTTATTTTGCGCTTATTGATTCTCTTAAGTCACTCGAGTACCCTCGGCTCCACCATTTTTAATAAATCAACCATTACGAGTTTTAAAGCGATTCCTTCGCGAGTGTCTTACCAACTGCCTAACACTCTTACCATAATTGTTTCATACATTAATTAACCCTTTTTGGTCTTTAACCTATGTTTCAAAGTAAGGCGAGGGGAAATGATTCGTTCGCGAAACACCGTTACTTGAAACGGTCGTTTCTCCTAAACCGTACATCGGAATCAAACGAACTACATATCAAAACGAAGCTCGTAACATGAACTATCTAAACATGGCAATGGTCATAATCTAGTAGGGAGTTCTCGGGTCCAAATTTATGAACAAAAGCAGTCTAAAGTAAATCGGACATTACGACGGCTATGTTTACGCGATTACCAATGTTTAAACTACTCCAATTAACCACCAACCAACTCATAACCATCAATACAACAAAATTTCACCGAAACCATACCACATCAGTCCATAATCTCCAAGGTTTTCAACTCAAACAACCACAATCAAGACCTATGAACTATAATCAAGCTTCAATTACCAAAATACTTCCAAATCAAACCAAACTACTAATAATCACAATCCATGCTTCTCATTTCACAAAACCAACCATTAAACTTACTAACAAATAAAGTAAAGGCTAGGGTTTGAAGTTTATACCTTACTTGGGAGGTGTTAAGTTGCTAGGAAGCCTTAGGGAGCCTCCTACAAGCTTGATCTTTCCAAAGAAATCAAGAACACAAAGTTAGGCTTTGAAGTTTCTAAAAGTCCGATTTAAAGAACTGTAAAAATGAGGGTCTTACCATGATTATTTGGACGAGACTTATGAACAAGAGTTGTAGGTCATCTCAATACCTTTCCAATGAGCTATAGAACACAATATTTGAGTGAGAAATGAAGGAGATACAGCAGTTTTAGTGTGCTGGTTCTGTTTTGGCCGAGAGCATGAAGAACAATGCCTTGGTTTCTTTTTGATTTTGATGAAAAATGATTTGCTTGGCTTGGTTGGTTTGATTTTTGTGTTTGTTTTAGTAAATTACCTAGTTGCCCTTGATTTTGTGTGGTTAAAAAGCCACCACATCTCCTTCCTTCCCATGTCATGCTTGTGTCATCCTCATGATGTCATCCTCCCCTCCTTGTCCTCTTCTCATTGGTTGGGTGACATCATCCTCTCTAATCTCTTTGATTAACTTCCTAATTGTTTGCCTAATGACCGCTGATCTGTTATACTATTCGCTTAACTTTCGTTTTCGTTTATCGTTTGAGGGATCATACCCGGGATCTTATTACTTAGGTTCCCTTAACTTTCTCAATACATTATATTCCTTTTTATGATCCTCTATTATAATCCTTTAATTTAAATCCTTTTATCCTGTTATCTTATACTCAATTCTTTCCGTATCTATTGGATTTCCGGGAAAAATCAAAGTGTTCGGATTTGGATTCTGACGATCTTTACATACACTTATATCCCATATAAAGTACTAATAAAATCTCAGAATATCCATATCAGAACCCCTATATAGTGTGGCATGAAAAGTTTTCTCATTCAGCAAAAACACTATTCATAAGGGTTTCAAAATTTCCCAAAAATTGGGGTTATTACAGGGAAGATTGGGATACCAAGGAGAAGGCCTAGAAGCACAGAACAACTCCGAAAAAGAAGATCTTGTTTTCAACTTGTGATTCTTTGAATTAGTTGTAACTTTGGATGCTCATTTCCGTTCTTGTTGAACCTAGATCTCGTTTATTCGTACTTTGATTATTATTTAGTTTATTAAGACCTTGTTTATACCATGCTTTCATTGGAACCCATGGTGACGATGAGTTCGATTATGGGCTAATCGTTGTCATGGGATTCTAGCGGATTTACTTATGGATTTCAATAATTAATTGTTTCAATATCTTGGTGTGTGGTGATTGTATGATATCCTAGTATTGGTTGTGCTTATTCGTCTTATGTGCGTAGCTAACATATAAGATAGCGTGTTAATCTCTATTGAAGCGACAGTGAATATAGAGGTTTACAACTTGCCATGCTAGCATAGGTTCTTGTATGTGTATACATGATTCGTAGGTAACTCTAACCGTTTTACTTGCCCTATGTAATCAAGATAGATAACTTGTTCTTAAACCGTTATGTTGTCCAAATTCTATAGACATATAGGGTCTTAATATAATTGGTGCCTATTCAGCTTCTATCTCTTTTGTGGATGTCTGGTAGAATGGTACTCGTGCAACGAAAGCTGGCGTTTATCAGTTTCGTGTTATCTGATTAGTGTCCTCACCATCACATGCTAAGGTTAAGAACGAGAAGGTTATTGAACGAAGTATTTAATGAAGTTAGAATCCCATGTTTGTCATATATATTAATTCAACTTCAATTCTCTTAGTTAATGTTATTTAGTATAATCTCTTAGTTTAATAAAAACCCAATTTATTATTTGTCTTAGCATTGAGCGATAACCATACATTGTTGCATAGGTGCATAAATTGAACTTAACCTAAACCAGTCTTTGTGGGAACGAATCTGATTTATATCTTATACTACTTGCGAACGCATACTTGCGTGAATATTAGCGTGTTTTTGCACTAACAGTTGAGCAGTTAGTCACACTCGCAATAACACAATTACTCTGTCATTCTCCCTCAAGACATCACCATCATTTACTTTGCTAATTCTCTGGTCTGCTGCTCATGCTATTGGTATCAACCTGATATACAATACCATGCTATTTCACTCTTTATCCAACGTCTAGTTCTGATCGTCTCGACGACCAGCGTCTATAATTAAAAGATACAACTTCAATCGTCTAAATGATAATTACTCAACGAACTGCACGTCAAAACCCTATCGTCTACCCATACGATAGCCCACACATAAATAAAACAGTCAAGCACAAGAACCTTGACCCAAGTACACACGTATTTCACATAGCACGTAAACAAATAATTCATATAACACATGACTTGGTTCTTCAAAACATTTTACCCAGTGCGCACCCGAAGGGTAGCGGTTGCGGGTTACCTACGATAAAAAAAAAAAAGAACTGAATTGCAAAATAAGTGACTTTTTGAAAAAAGGATTTATGTCTCAAAAGTATTTTTAATAGAAGCATAATATTCTTCTGAGTCTAGACACGTTCATTTCGTATTAAACAGACAAAAGGTCTATTTATTATGAATAAAATAAGAATAATTCAATTAAAACTATAAATTTTGAAAATAATAAAAGATATAATTTGAAATTGAAATATATATTTTATAATTTTTTTTGAAATTACATTTTTGTAAAACGGACATTTCCCCGGGGTCAGAACCCCTCAAAATCAATCCCAAATAATACAATTCAACTACACTCTATTAAATTCAATAAATTTTAAACACACCATAATTTATATTTGCACGTATAAAGACGCAAGAAATGAAAATATGGAATTTTTGAATCTAAAATCTGACCCGCATTTCGTGATTTAGCGAAACAACTTGCGAGTGAAACTAACTCAAAAAATTACCCAATACATCTAAAATTCTCGGAATATTTAAAAACTAATAATATAAACTTTTCATAATTTTTAAAATATTTTGAATTTTGCATCAAACCCACATTTATGATTTAACGAACAAATGTGCGGGTAAATATAACCCGAAAAATTTCCGAAATAATTTTAAAATTCTCGAAATATTCAAATACTAATAAAATATAAATTTCACAATTTTTGAAATATTCTTAAATTTAATTTTAAATTTGCACTTAAATACAATCTGAAAATTATTTAGGGATAAATATTTGTCAAAATATTACTTTCTAAATTTTATAAATTCCTATAAATAATATTTGAAATTATAAAATCATAAAAATAATTTTAAATATTATTTAAATATTATGAAAATAAATTTTCAATAAAATCACTTTTAAAGACAAAAATAAAATAATACGACTCAACAATTAATAATACAAATAATTCTCAATCACAATTGAGTCACACGCAATTAATATTACATATAACATATAACTGACAGAATATCCACTCAATCCCTAATATTACAAAACGAACTCAATTTACCGATATCAATAAAATGATCGGCTTTCAAATAAACTTTTGAAAATAATATAATTAAGTAAATATTTTTAGAAATTAACAAGGATCGAAACAACACTTAAAAATTAGCATATTACCATTTAATAACACGAACTCGTCAAACATGAATAAAATATCCACCATTTTACTCCTTCTAAATCAGAAAATCACTTAAACATATTCAAATAATACAAAAAAATGATTCTGAAAAATACGAAATATCACATGTAACACTCCATTTCTTGATTTGATAAGATAGAATTTCTTGTTCATCCGACCGTTGTCAACTACATCGGCCAGATTAATGCGAACATGCCCTAGTGATTCATGCATCCAACACGAAATTAAATTTGAATATTGATAATGTGAGGTGAAACAATTCAAAGCAAGAATGGAGATAATTAATACATTGTATAATATGGCCATACCTTGAACTTGAAAGATAACCTTTTTGTACTTGTGATTTCAACGTAAATAACATCATTTACAGGAGTCTCATCTAACATAAATTGAAATTCCTCCTCCCAAGTTGGGTCACGGGTTTTCTTGATTTTCTGGTGAAAATTGCAATAATCCAAAAATTAATCTATATTGTTAGAATAATATCAGATCCTCAAAATGGCCATTCTCTAATACCTTAAGGTTATAGATGAGTTGGTTACTTGACATGGTATCAGAGCTCAGGCTGGCAGAGGACTCAGGTTCGATCTCTGCTACCCCCAATTTCTCACAATTTATGAGGGACATAGAGCGATGTTGTTTCTGTAAGTTCACCTTTGTTTTTTTTATATCTCCTCTAAAAACAACCAAAGCAGAAGGATTGGTGTGGTGCTTTTCCTCAAATCTTTTGTGCTTACAATTGTGATAAGAAGTAAACCTGCTCCGTACCCGTTGCTGGACTTGGACCTTTTTACTGAAATTTTATTCATCGAATGTTGTAGAACAAGAGAGCCAGTTCTCTCATAGTCCTCTTTAAAAGGTATAAAAGTTAGATCTAACATGATTTTCCTTTCTGCTTTTTGTCATGAGTGTCATTAGAATTTATGTTCTTAAGAAGATTCACTGCAAATTCCTCTCTCAGTCGGCACAAGTAGCTTCAATGGGATGAGCTGCATACCGAGCTTGTCATGCCTCCCAACCTAGGAATTACATAAGAAACTTATTCCAAATTCAGATTCATATATATGTAAATAAAGTATGCTTCACAAAATATTATATCTGTTATGGATAAAAAACCAAGGTATTACTTGCTGTATTTAATACTAAGATTCGGGAGCTCAAGGCCTTTAATGGCTGCCCTCGTGTTTCGTGACTCAATCTGCCTTTACGAGATGCCTACGTATCTCTGTGAATTAGAGAATCAAGCCAAAAAATGTAGTTCTGATTGGTGGGGGTGAGACCCCTTATATAGATGTGGGAGTCCTTGAATTGGACTTGGTATAGGAGACTTGGTGGACAAGCCTCTGAATTAGGATAGACTTAGGAGTCCTAGGAAGTAGGAAGCTGATTCCTTATCCTTTTAGGTCCCCTTGAGGCTAATCTATAAGGATTTATATCCTTATCGGGACTCTTCTCAATAGCTGATTTTTCCCTTATTTAATTAATTACGAAATTAATAATAATTAGGGCTTTTGGGCCTTTTTATTCCACCAGGCCTGATCTGGTCCATCAGGCTTAACCTTTCTGGTCTGAGTTTCATATATCTTTTTATTGGGCCTAGCAGCCCACAACTTGTACAATTAATGCAGTATTTAATTATACAATCATAATTTATTTATCCCTATCATTTGCCCCCCAACTTTTGGGAAACATTGAATAGGTTTCGCAGAAGTTAAGTCTATTTGTTCCCTTACAGGGTTTCGTTTTTCCGTAAAGTGTGGAGCGACCTACACGTTTACAACGAATTTTTCCTTTTATTTAGGAATTATTTGATTTCCAGGAATT
>NW_027421238.1:0-78672 GCF_009905375.1 Apium graveolens | reverse complement strand
TAAGTCTGTATATTTAGTGCGAGTGTTGTGGGAGAAATCCTATGTTAAAAAAAACAACCTGGGAACTTGAAAGTAAAATGTTAGAGAAATACCCTCATTTGTTTTCATAGAAGATTCTGAGGACAGAATCCTATTAAGGGGGGGGGAGAATGTAACGACCGGGAAATTTACGTTGTATTATATCATATTTATAATAAAATATGTATTAATATGTCAGTTATGTGTGATTATCTGTTAAACCCTAATTGTTATATGCTACGTGTATTCTGTATCATTTCTATATTTTTAAGGTATTTTTCAGATGTTTTATATCGTATTCAAAGGTTTCATTTGAAACGCTTTGCAACCCAAATAATGATTTTAAAGCCAGTATTTCAAATAAAATAATGGGCCTTATTTTTCATCAAACGGCTTTTACAATCGCAATATTCTGAACATCTAGATATTTTATAAATTTTCTCATTTTACGAAAAATGACTTTTCCGGGTCCCATTGGGTGTTAAAAACCCCACAAAAAGCACATTTTTTATTTTTATAAAATTATAGGACTTTTATTTATACCATTTCTTTATATTTTTGAATTATTCACAATTTTTGGGAATTTTTGGCATATATATTGTATATATAAAATATTTAAAAATTAAATTTTAATACCCAAAAATTATAAAAATTAGGGCCAAATATTTTTATTAAATGTATAATTAGCCCCTTAATTTTATTTAGGAGTATTATTTTTCATACTATAAATACCCTGATTATTATTAATTAATTCATAATTCTGCAAATTAATTCCCAAATTCAGAAATTAGGGTTCTTGAGTTCTTGATTTCAAGCAAAGATTTGACAGTGATTCTGATCTCCAAATCAAACATGTGAGTACTCAATCGAAAACTCTTGATCCCTACTTTCCAATTCTATCATCAATTTTGTGTTTTATTACATTGATTTTCAATTCGTATTTTTAGGGTTTATGTCTGATTTAGGCGTTTTTGATTCTGGGGTTCTGGATTGATTTTGATGCTTGATATAGTTTCCTTTACTTGTTTACAATTGATTGGTGATAGTTAATTGATCGGAGTTATGTTCTAGATAGTTGTTCTTAGTTTAGGGTTTATGTAAACTTTAATTAGTTCATTTTTGTATTTACAAGAATCTGTGATTGTTTTGAATATAGGGGTTTGATTGTAGAACTCATAAGCTTTGTTTTGATATATTATTTGCAATTTTTCATGTACGAAATGGTCAGTTTGGGTTTTGGCCGGATTTCTTCTTGTTTTAGCCGGAGAAATCGTTGTAGGGATTGATAGGTTATGATATTGATGTTGTTATGTTCCTGGTAAAATTCTGGACGAAAACCCACCAAGAAACGAATTGAACGATGCCTATTTGCCCTGGGAATCGAGCACGTCGGACTCGGGTGAAGCTCGCCGGCGTTTACTCTGTTTTTGGCCGGATAAAACGATCCATGCGACGGGGATAGAAGATGACGGTGGGATTGAGTTCCTAGAAGCACGGGGAATGAAAACCCTCAACTGATTTCGTCGTTTCATCGCTGTTTAGGCCGGATTCATTCGCCGGAAAACCCACCGGCGTCATTGCCGGTGGGGCAGTTCTTGAGGACCCGATTAAACCGGACCCGACCCGTTTGTTTTATTTCAGACCCGATTTTGATCCACCAAACCTCAATTCCATTTTCCAGAAACTGTTTCTGAGTTTTTAATTATTTACTTTTATTTTATAAATAGAAAATCAGTTTTAAATTCTGAAAATATTATTAATAATTCCTGAATTATTTTAATAATTCGAATTTAATTACTTAATTAATTATTTAACTATTATCTAATTAATTAATAATTAGGTAATTAATTAATAAATAAGGATTAATAAAATGATTAATAATCCGATAATTAGTTTATATTACGAGTAACTCGTATCTATACGGGTAGCGATTCGATAATTAATATTATTATTCGGTCGATAGTTAATTATTCGTATAATATCGTAATAATTATTCGTATCGTATAATTAAATACGGATAATTAATTGATTAACGAATCGTATAAGTTTAATAATAACAATGATGTTTCGATAATTATGCGAGAAATGTGAATAACTCGTAGAAATACGAGTAATGGATCGTTGCGTTAAAATATGATTCGAATAATAACTCATTTATTCAATAATTAACGTACCAGTTAATGATATTGATTATTTATTTATAAATAATCGATCTAATCGAATAAATAACGATAAGTTGTAAATATTTTTAATAAATTGTGATTAATCCTAATAATTAGGGATTAATTATTTTATATTAAATAATTATTTATTAATTATTTATTAGTTCTTTATTAGTTATTTATTTATTAAATTTTAAAAAGTGATAAATTATTTCGATAATTAATCACATAATTTTCAATAAATCATAACTTCTTCGTTTTAACTCCAAAAATTATAAAATAGGCAACGCAAATACGCAGACCAAGCACGGAAGGATATGGACTATCATGAAGGAGAACACGTATTACTTAAAATATCGCCATGGAAAGGATTGACTAGATTTAGCAATAAGGGTAAATTGAAGCCACGATATGTCGGACCATTTGAAATTTTGAAGAGAGTAGGAAAGCTTGCATACGAATTAGCTTTACCGCCTCATATGCAACATATTCACAATGTGTTTCATGTGTCAATGCTTAAACGATATAATCCTGATTCTAGGCATGTAATAGAGTATGAACCGATAGATATCCAACCTGATTTGTCTTTTGTAGAGCAGCCGGTAAGAATTTTAGATCGGCGAGAGAAAGTGTTGAGAAATAAGTCTGTATATTTAGTGCGAGTGTTGTGGAGAAATCCTATGTTAAAAAAAACAACCTGGGAACTTGAAAGTAAAATGTTAGAGAAATACCCTCATTTGTTTTCATAGAAGATTCTGAGGACAGAATCCTATTAAGGGGGGAGAATGTAACGACCGGGAAATTTACGTTGTATTATATCATATTTATAATAAAATATGTGTATTAATATGTCAGTTATGTGTGATTATCTGTTAAACCCTAATTGTTATATGCTACGTGTATTCTGTATCATTTCTATATTTTTAAGGTATTTTTCAGATGTTTTATATCGTATTCAAAGGTTTCATTTGAAACGCTTTGCAACCCAAAATGATTTTAAAGCCAGTATTTCAAATAAAATAATGGGCCTTATTTTTCATCAAACGGCTTTTACAATCGCAATATTCTGAACATCTAGATATTTTATAAATTTTCTCATTTTACGAAAAATGACTTTTCCGGGTCCCATTGGGTGTTAAAAACCCCACAAAAAGCACATTTTTTATTTTTATAAAATTATAGGACTTTTATTTATACCATTTCTTTATATTTTGAATTATTCACAATTTTTGGGAATTTTTGGCATATATATTGTATATAAAAATATTTAAAAATTAAATTTTAATACCCAAAAATTATAAAAATTAGGGCCAAATATTTTTATTAAATGTATAATTAGCCCCTTAATTTTATTTAGGAGTATTATTTTTCATACTATAAATACCCTGATTATTATTAATTAATTCATAATTCTGCAAATTAATTCCCAAATTCAGAAATTAGGGTTCTTGAGTTCTTGATTTCAAGCAAAGATTTGACAGTGATTCTGATCTCCAAATCAAACATGTGAGTACTCAATCGAAAACTCTTGATCCCTACTTTCCAATTCTATCATCAATTTTGTGTTTTATTACATTGATTTTCAATTCGTATTTTTAGGGTTTATGTCTGATTTAGGCGTTTTTGATTCTGGGGTTCTGGATTGATTTTGATGCTTGATATAGTTTCCTTTACTTGTTTACAATTGATTGGTGATAGTTAATTGATCGGAGTTATGTTCTAGATAGTTGTTCTTAGTTTAGGGTTTATGTAAACTTTAATTAGTTCATTTTTGTATTTGCAAGAATCTGTGATTGTTTTGAATATAGGGGTTTGATTGTAGAACTCATAAGCTTTGTTTTGATATATTATTTGCAATTTTTCATGTACGAAATGGTCAGTTTGGGTTTTGGCCGGATTTCTTCTTGTTTTAGCCGGAGAAATCGTTGTAGGGATTGATAGGTTATGATATTGATGTTGTTATGTTCCTGGTAAAATTCTGGACGAAAACCCACCAAGAAACGAATTGAACGATGCCTATTTGCCCTGGGAATCGAGCACGTCGGACTCGGGTGAAGCTCGCCGGCGTTTACTCTGTTTTTGGCCGGATAAAACGATCCATGCGACGGGGATAGAAGATGACGGTGGGATTGAGTTCCTAGAAGCACGGGGAATGAAAACCCTCAACTGATTTCGTCGTTTCATCGCTGTTTAGGCCGGATTCATTCGCCGGAAAACCCACCGGCGTCATTGCCGGTGGGGCAGTTCTTGAGGACCCGATTAAACCGGACCCGACCCGTTTGTTTTATTTCAGACCGATTTTGATCCACCAAACCTCAATTCCATTTTCCAGAAACTGTTTCTGAGTTTTTAATTATTTACTTTTATTTTATAAATAGAAAATCAGTTTTAAATTCTGAAAAATATTATAATTCCTGAATTATTTTAATAATTCGAATTTAATTACTTAATTAATTATTTAACTATTATCTAATTAATTAATAATTAATTAATAAATAAGGATTAATAAAATGATTAATAATCCGATAATTAGTTTATATTACGAGTAACTCGTATCTATACGGGTAGCGATTCAATAATTAATATTATTATTCGGTCGATAGTTAATTATTCGTATAATATCGTAATAATTATTCGTATCGTATAATTAAATACGGATAATTAATTGATTAACGAATCGTATAAGTTATAATAATAACAATGATGTTTCGATAATTATGCGAGAAATGTGAATAACTCGTAGAAATACGAGTAATGGATCGTTGCGTTAAAATATGATTCGAATAATAACTCATTTATTCAATAATTAACGTACCAGTTAATGATATTGATTATTTATTTATAAATAATCGATCTAATCGAATAAATAACGATAAGTTGTAAATATTTTTAATAAATTGTGATTAATCCTAATAATTAGGGATTAATTATTTTATATTAAATAATTATTTATTAATTATTTATTAGTTCTTTATTAGTTATTTATTTATTAAATTTTAAAAAGTGATAAATTATTTCGATAATTAATCACATAATTTTCAATAAATCATAACTTCTTCGTTTAACTCCAAAAATTAAAAAAAATTATTTTTGACTTTGATTTTTCTTAAATAATTATTCAAAAATTATTTTGGGATTTAAAAATTAGCAATAATTATTTATATTGAATTATCAGTGTTTAATTGATAATAATTCAACCGTTAGTCCGAATTGAGCGAAACGAAAGCCTGTTGACTCAGAAAAATGAATTCTTTTCACTAAAAATAATATGAAGACCTAATTTCTTCTCGAAATTAGTTGATTTTATTGATTGCTTGATTATCAGTCGAAATACGTGCCGAGACGAGTTCGAAAAATTAGGAAAAATGGGAAATGAAGCAGAAGGTGATCAACGGAGCAATCAGCGAGTCGATTTTGATTCTAAAAATTATTTTGACTATAAAAATGATTATGTGCTTATGTGCTTATGTGTATTATGTGGTTATCGAGTCTTACTTGCTTATATGTAATATAAGAGTCAGTTATAGGCGCATGGGTAGATAATAGGAACGAAATGAAGTCAATTCAAGATGCAAATTAAAGTACAAGATGACTTAATCAGACTATTTTGCTAACAGAAGCTAAGCCAGCAAGGCAGGTCAAGTAGGGGATAGACGGAAGTGATTTAATTGCAGTGAGTCGCGCAAAAGGCAAGTTTTCCCTATTCTAATTTCAGAATAGTAATATTCATTTGAAATTCTTATTACATTTGCATTACTTTAACTCCTTTATTCATATCTCAGTTCGATTCTTGAATTATTCTTTTCATTTGAATTTATTATTCATATTACAATTATTACTCACAATTATTAATATATTCTGGTGATTAGAATATATCAAAGTATACCGATTGTTCCGGTTGCTATTCTAAGGACTGGATAACATTACTTTTGGGGATTAAGGTTACTTAATCCTAAGGACCGGAACATAACCGGATCCTTGAGATGGGCCGTAGTGCCTGGGTGCCCGACGGGATCTATATAGTGAGATATAGATCTGCACTATCCTGGCTGATCAGCAGGGTATAGCTGCGAACTTGAATCCAGTGTAGTTCATTTATATTTGCCAGCAATGGCCTTCTTTTGATTCTTATGAGGTTATATCTTTGCAGATATACCTGGGATACAGATTCAGTTATATTGCTTTAACATTGTGTATATTTGGTAGACTTGTTGAGCAATTTTGGCTCACCCCTTTTTATTGTTATTCACCTTATTGTTTTAGTTAAGAAGGAATATGAAACCCGTCAGAACACGAGTGGTAAAGAAGCGGGTCAAGCTTCGGGATCCTCTTATACCCAAGGTGTTGATCCCTATCCAGGAAGAAAGCTTTGAGTTGCCCGAGCAGGTGGAGTGTTAATAGATAGTATGTGTGTTTGAATAAAAGCTGAACTTAGTTTAAAATGAGTTAGACAATGGTTTGTAATAGAGAAAGTTTGTGAGATTTTGAATGTTGGTTTGTAATAAAAGTAGTTAGTGGTTCTTGTTTTCATACTTCAACCTAGAAAGATCCTGGTAGTTCTTAAGGGGTTTAGTTTCATTTCTTTATTATTTATCAATAAGCTTGTACAGGTTTGGAGATTAGCTTGTAACCCCCAGACTTATACCCCGGGTCTGGAGGGCGTTACAGTTTGGTATCAGAGCTGTAGGTTTGGTCCCTGAAAATAAGAACATTAGGATTAAGATAGGATAGAGAGATCACATATGATAGGGATAGTCAGATTAGGAAAAATAGTGTTAGGATTTAGGTCAGATTAGAATAGGAAATTATAAATCTTAGAATTATTTAGTGACCTTTTCTTTTCTTTGGTATATTATCAGATGGCATCTTCTGGTTATTCTGCATCTTCCGAGAGGACAGTCACTGGGCCAGCAGCACCAGTTATACCTCCAGTATCTGAGTATATGTTTCCTCCTCTACCACCTCTACCACCATTGCCACAGGAGCCGGTACCACCAGTTCAGGGGATAGTTCATGACCCCATAGAGATGTTTGATCCTTTTGAGTTCTTCGAGCCGATAGTTCCTTTACCTATTGAGTATCACTTTATACCAGGTATTGAGCAGGGATTACCACCACTACCATTGTTACCTCCTATACCAGTGCATGCCCCAGAGCCGGACATAGTTCAGATGATTCCAGTCGAGGGGATGGGAGAGCATGATGTGGATCTACAGTTAGGTTTACCACAGCCGGGTACAGGTATTCCGAGGGTTCCTTCCCAGGAGTCAGTAGGTCAGATTGCTCAGCCGCATATGGTACCATACCATGAGTATAGAGTTATGAGGGATGATATGGAGTATTGGCGGGCACAGTGTCGAGAGATTATGCATCTGTTTGATCAGAGGGACAGAGGACCGTTAGCAGCCCTACAGCCAGATTACTACATGAGGCAGCGACTACAGTCATATTGATGAGCGCTACTTGGGAGCTTGATGAGTTGACCCATGATGGACCTCCTTCTTTTGCAGAGTTCTATCGTATATTCCGCTTGGCACAGACTTTAGTCCAGGCACTTAGAGAGGAGCTTAGGCGTATTCCGCCTGGGTTCTGAGATGGTTTGAGACGATGACTCCAGAGTTCATGTGTATATAGAGGCAGCATAGTATAACCTAGTGAGTAGTGTGTATGTGTGTATCAGTAGTTTAACTTGTAGTAGTTTAACTTGTAGCGATAGTGTGACTTGTAGCCATAGTGATGACCAGTAGCCCGAGACTTTTTGTATCAAGCATTTACACCTGAAGCTGGTGTCACATATATATATATAAACTGAACTTTTCAAATATCTTTTATTTAAATTTCAGTCTTTCCAGTTTTACAGCATTTACTTTCACTTTATTGTTTTACAGTCTTTTATACTATAATTCTTGTTAAAAAAAAACAGAAAAAAAAAGAATAAACATTTTATTAAATGTTTACATTTCTAGTTTTTACATTTAGTAACTGTTTTCTTTAAATAAACCATGTTATTAATACAGGATAAATTATTTCCATTCCATACTGTCAATTGTTTATTAAACTGTTAAATAAATATCACCTGTTTTATTATCAAAGAAAAAGATGGCACCAAAAAGAAAGACTAGGGCTGAGACCTCTAACAACAATTCTGAAGGCCAGACTAATGAAACCATGAACCAAATGTTCCATCTGATGCAACAACAGATGGTAATGATGCAGCAGCAGATGCAGCATCAGCAACAGCAGATACAACAACAAATGTTACCACAACCACCTCGTCCTGAGCCTCAACCTGTTGTTACTTTTAAGCAGTTTCAGTCAGTTAAACCTCCAGAATTTGATACTTGTTGAAGGGAGAGGCAAATTATTGGTGGGAATCTAAAAAGGCTTTAGAAGGTAAAGATGTTATTGCTTGGGATAGGTTCAAAGAATTATTTTTAGAGAAGCATTTTCCTCGCTACGTAAGAAATCAGATGCAGATAAAGTTTTTAGAGCTGAAGCAGGGAAGTATGTCTGTGACAGAGTATGAAGCCAAATTTAATGAGTTGGCTAGGTTTGTTCCGGAACAGGTGGACACTGAAGGGAAACGAGTGCAGAGGTTTCAAGAAGGATTACGACCATGGATACGCGGACAAGTTGCAGTTTTGAATTAGCAACATATACCACTGTAGTCCAGAAAGCTTTGATAATCGAAGGGGAAAGTGAAAGATCTCAACGAGACAGAGGACAGGGAAGTTTCCAAGACCGTTTCAACAGAAAGCCGGGATTTCAAACCCGGGCAAATCTGAATTTCAAAAGGATAGGACAGGGTACACAAAAAGCAGGTAATCGTTTCCAAGTCTCCAACCAGCAGGGAATTGTTAAGGTTTCAGTGCCGTATTGCAAAACTTGTGGACGCAAGCATACCGGCGTATGTATTAAAGCAGAGGTGACATGTTTCAAATGCAAGCAGAAAGGGCACTACTCTAACGAATGTCCGACAGGAAAAACAACAGAAATCACTTGCTATCAATGCGGAAGGAGAGGGCATATCGCTAGGAATTGTAAAGGACCAGTAATGGCAGTCAGTATTCCGAAAGTATTGGCATTACCTCCGCCACCGCCGCCAAATCAACCCAGAGCAAGGACTTTTAACATGACCATGAAAGAAGCAGTACAGAATCCAAGTGTGATTGCAGGTACGCTTTTGGTGAACTCCGTAGATTCAAAAGTATTAATTGATTCTGGAGCTACACGTTCATTTATTTCTGAAGAATTTCTTGATAAGTTACATTATGAAATGGAATGGTTGGGCGAGACGTTAATTATAAAATTAGCGAATGACGACCAAGTTCCAGTAGATCGAGTATGTCCTGCGTGTGATGTAGAAATAGCTGTACATCATTTCTCTGTAAACTTAATTCCTTTTAAGCTAGGAGAATTTGATGTGATTTTGGGAATGGATTGGTTAGCGTATCATAAGGCTCAAATAGATTGTGCGAATAAGAAAGTGAAATTGCGAACTGCGGAAAATGCAATGGTAATATTCAAAGGCGAAAAATAGTGGAAGAAATTTCTCACCGTGATGCAGACCAAATGATTGCCTCTACAAGGATGTGAGGCGTACATAGCTTACGTGTTAGATACTGAAAAAGGAAGTCCTAGAATAGAAGACATTCCAGTTGTATGTGAGTATCCGGACGTCTTTCCAGACGAGCTTCCAGGGTTACCGCCAGATCGAGAAATCGAGTTCACGATTGATCTAGCACCAGGTACAGAACCAGTTTCGAAAGCTCCGTATCGAATGGCTCCAGTCGAGATGAAGGAATTGTCAACGCAACTGCAAGATCTTCTAGACTGAGGCATTATACGACCTAGTGTATCCCCATGGGGTGCACCAGTGTTATTTGTGAAGAAGAAGGATGGCAGTATGCGATTATGCATCGACTATCAAGAGTTGAATAAACTCACTATTAAGAACATGTATCCTTTACCGAGAATCGACGATTTGTTCGACCAACTAAAAGGAGCTGCATGGTTTTCAAAGATAGATTTGCGATCAGGCTATCATCAATTGAAGATTAAAGCTGAAGATATTCCTAAGACTGCATTTCGTACGAGATATAGACATTACGAGTTTCTTGTAATGGCATTCGGTTTGACAAACGCGCCAGCTGCATTCATGGATTTGATGAACAGGATATTCAAGAAATATTTGGACAAGTTTGTAATTGTATTCATTGATGACATTTTGATTTACTCCGAGACAGAAGAAGAGCATGCAGAACACTTGAGGATAGTTTTGGAAATCCCGAGGAAAAACAATTATACGCAAAATTCTCAAAATGTGAATTCTGGTTAAGGGAAGTACAATTTCTAGGGCATATCATCAGTAGAGAAGGCATCCAAGTCGATCCAGCAAATATTGAAGCTGTGTTGAACTGGGAACGACCAAAGACACCAACAGAAGTTCGAAGTTTCTTGGGATTGGCAGGATATTATCGAAGGTTTGTCAAAGATTTTGCGAAAATAGCAACACCGTTGACCAAGTTAACTCAAAAAAGTGAAAAGTTTGAATGGAATGATAAGTGTGAAGAAAGTTTTCAAGAGTTAAAGAACCGGTTGGTGACCGCACCAGTAATATTCTGTAGGCATGAATATAGAAATTACAATGTATATATGATTTTGTTTATATAAAAATAATATAAATATGTGGTATATAAGAATCAAAAAACGGGTAAAGTATTACATATAGAATTATTAGTTATATAAATAAAACAGAATAAAAATAGTATATTTAGAGTTATAGCAAGATTTAAAAAAGGGTGAAACTAAAAGTTCGTAAAACCGAAAAGAGGTGAAACCAAAGTATCCCTTAAAAGATGATTTCCTTATTAATTAATAATAACACTGTTTAAAGGATTCCATTTTATTATTCTAATAAAAAATAAAAAATAAAAAAATTACAATATGATTCCAATCTATATTTTGTTAAAAAAACAACATAGAACACTACATGAAAGAGCTATAGGGGTAGTTTCAAAAAAAAAAAACTATAGGGGTGAAACCAAAATACCGCGTAAGAAACCAAGTACCCTATCAAGAAATAATTTGGAGTTCTACGAAAATAGAATTGTAAATATTACGGTTTGAACAATTTTATTATTTTATACTGGTGAAACCAAAATACAATTTTTATAATATTCATACCATTTTATTAAAATGGAATTCTACCAACAAATTAAAAAAATTATAAATTAAAAAATTTCAATTTAAACACATGACCTATTTACTTGGTCGTGGTTTATATATCTCGGAACCTATTTAGTTGAGTCAATTTATGAACTTATTTATTTTAAAATATAATTAAAATATGATTCAAACCTAAGTTATAAACGGTGAAATCCAAAGGTGGTGAAACCAAAAGGTGGTGAAACTAAAAAATAAGTGAATATATTTCGTTTATTAATAAAGAAAAACGGGTAAAAATAATACATATACAATTATAAGTCATATAGGAATCAAAAAGAATAAAAATATTACAACTAGAGTTACACAAAAAATCATAAAAACAAAAAAACATAGAACCAAAAAATAAGTGAAAATAAAGTAGCACATAAAAAATTTATTAATAAAGAAAAACGGGTAAAAATAATATAATATATATAGAATTATAAGTCATATAGGAATAAAAAGGATAATAATAATACAATTAGAGTTAGAGTTATAACATGAATCATGAAAAGTGAAACCAAAAGGTGATGGTACCAAAAAATAAGTGAAATCAAGTACCACTTGAAAGACTCTACTGAGACAAAGATGGGCTGTCAAGAACGTAGAGGAGGTAGGATGGACAGTTGGTCAGATCCACTATGGATCGTACATGAACGGTAGTTGGAGTCGGCGACTCTACTAGGGTTCCCTCGTCTGGGATCCCTGGGGAAGAGGATCAAGTTGGCCTTGCGAACAACTTGATGCACTATCTCCCTTCAACCCTTTGAGCGAAATGCGGAAAAAGGAAGGAAAATCCATGGACCGACCCCATCATCTCCACCCCGTAGGAACTACGAGATCACCCCAAGGACGCCTTCGGCATCCAGGGGTCGCGGACCGACCATAGAACCCTGCTCAATAATCAATAAGTAGAACGCATTAGCTGTTCGCTCTCAGGTTGGGCAGTAAGGGTCGGAGAAGGGCAATCACTCATTCTTAAAACTTGCGTTCTTAAGACCAATGAGTCGTCGGAAAGGGATGGGAAGCTCTCCGTTCCCGGTTCTCCTGTAGCTGGATCCTCCAGGGAACCACAAGAATCCTTAGTTAGAATGGGATTCCAACTTAAAATTCCCTTAAGGTGTCATTGACTATTTTACTTGTGTTTAGTCTTTCCCAATTAGAAGTCGTATAGAAATTTAGTAGAAGTTATTGGGATTAGTTCATCAACAGTGTTCGGTCAGAGTCCCTTTTTGACTCTGCGCCGTTGATTCGACTATTATTAATGAGCAATAATGGAATAATTCCTTCATAGAGATAGGGGAAATAATTCACATGGATATAGTAAGTCTCGCTTGGGCTGCTTTAATGGTAGTCTTTACTTTTTCCCTTTCACTCATAGTATGGGGAAGAAGTGGACTCTAGAGGTACTACGAATTGTGAAAAAGTAATCGGTTTTTCATACGAATTCCATTTTGTTATATCTTTTTTTGGGTAATACCACCTTCATTTATCGTAGTTCGCCATTTTTGTGGTATTAATCCAAAGCATCTAATCTGAGATAAATTGTATTGATAATGACCTCTTAACCAGTTTTTTCCATTGATTCGTCGTTTCAGAACTTAAAAGTTTTTATGTCTTAATTCAGATGAAATATTCCGTGTGTTACAAAATATTTTTTATTGCAGTTTTAAGAAAAACGGGAGTTCCATGATACTCAAAAAGATCTAACTTATACAAATTAATAACTTGGGTTTGTGATAATTGTAAAATACATATGCTTGTGATAAAGAAGATAAGTCAAAAAAAAGATAAAGATGTGAATTCTCTTACTATTCTTAATATTATAAAGTTCACTTTTTAGAGTCGAAATAAAGTTAATCATTGGGATAGCTATTCCGCCCATTTCGTCGAGATAAACAAGACGTATTCTATCATAACCGGTTCCTGTCAAGAAAAAAGTGCAGTACCGATAAATCCATGAGAGACTATTTGTAAATGGCTCCATTGAGTCCCGTATCGTTCATAGAACCAATTCCTATAAGTGCTTTTAATAAGGTTATTAATTGCTGGAGATGACAACTATTGAAGGTTCGACAATGTCTTAGTTTTATAATGGCCTCCCATTGTAATATTCTTGTAATTCTTAATTTCCCCATTTGAGTGTCCCTTTCCTCTTGATCAATTTGTTACAACATGCCCTGTCGTCTCTTTTCTTGTTTGAAATTAACCTCTAGATCCTCACTCTGTATAGTAAATCCACCATTAAGATTCGGAGGCTTCTGTAGTCTGATTTCTGTTGGACTGACTTATGTGACTTTACCAACGACATGTTTTAGGTACTCAGCTTAAGAATTCGTTTTTGTTCCATTGCACCGGGGTTCATCATTTGTTATCCCAAATTACCTATAGTCCTGTACCAGGTAAGATGCAAGAGCTTTGTCTCACAGTTCCAGATGTTGCAAATTTTATGAGAAAAATCATTAATTTAAAATCAATTTCCTGGAATGTGCAGATTTTACCTTGGTAACATTTTCTTCAAGGGTAAGTGAAATGCCAATGTTTGATTGATGAGCAATACATATGAAATATCATTCAACCAGAGTGACATAATTTTTTGATTAATTTATTTTTTTCTTAGTAAAATATTTAACTTATCCAACTGGCGGAATAATTAATTTCAACCATCTCTTCCCAGATTATTCGTTTAATTATGAAGCGGCAGTTGGGTGAAAGGTACTGTTAGTTTTGAAAAGAGACCTACGTGTGGTGGGTCAAGGCATAATCTTGTCTCCCTTCACGCGGTGAATGATCATTAATCATATCTAATCCTGCTAAAATATTAAACCAAAACTTTATTAGGAAGACTATTTTGGTACGTCGTGATGATTTTTAATTTGAAAATAATGGAGGGTTAGTTACAATTTTGATTTTTGTTGGAAATTTTCAGTACAATACATTTATAGTCAAACCATAAAGAACCGCATAGCAACTTTTTTTGTCAATGGGACAACATTCACCTGATTTTGAATCATTAACATTTCAATTTTCATCACCGTATCCTTTTCGTTTTTTGGTTTGGTCCAACGACGATTTTACGAGAGATTTTTGCACTGGATACGACGAATGTTCAAATGGTACCCATACAATGCTCATATTCACACTGACAAGCCAAACTCAAATTCAGAACATATTCACGAAACAGAGAGTAGGAAATTCATTTACATGGAGTTGGTAAAGCTGGCCATTCTGTTCATTAGGCTTACTAAAGGAATCTTCACTGCATGTAAAGTTCACTCTGTATATAAACAATCTGCTGAAAATTTGCACAAAGGGGAACAAAAGAAAACAGTATATGTCGATTTATTAGTCGTCTGTAATTGTGTCTGCTTCAAACAATCCACATTGCTAACATGCTACTGATCTCATCCATGTCGCCTAATCTGACATTAAACCAGTACTATGCATCAGAAATTGTCAATGTCTTATGCCTGTCATAGTGGTGTATTGTTATGGTTCATCTGTTTCAAAAGATTTAAAACTATAGGCAGAGTTTAACTTACCGATCAATGCTGTTCCTTCCTCCTCTATCTGATTGATCAGTTGCTGATCCTTGTTTCCCGTAGTAATGATCTGCGCTCTTTCTTGCTTTTTCACTCTATCTGAACTAGTTCTTGGTTTTTTCTCTGCTGTCTACACTATGCCTTAAATCTCTCTATTCCCGACCATAGGCCTTGAAGAGTAATTGTCTATGCAGCTCACGCTTTCCCTAGACTTCTCTTCTTAAGCTGAATCTCTGGTTGCTTAATCAAACTCCTCTCTGAGCCACTATTTCACCTGGCAACCTCTCAATTGCTATTTTAAATTTCTTGAGATGCCTAAAGAACTCTGGGAAAACATGTAAGTTGCAATGATTCCTCCTGTAAGCCACAAAGGTTCATATTTTTCTTTACAGAGCTCCCAAAGGCGCCTACCATGAGAGATATCCACAACTTCATCTTCTGTTCCCCTAATAACCTCAACGTTTACTTAAACATTTGCAGGTCCAAAATACAGATGTATAAGAACAATAAAGGGGATAATTGCACTTACATGGATTATAAGAATAGGGCAATGAACATATTGAACTTTATCAATGTTCTGCAGGGAGAAAATACACCGACAAACATTAAAACTATGTAGCAGATGTTTAAATATATACATTTCATATAGTAGGCTATGTCATATGAACAGACCTTATATATGTCAAGCCAAAGTGTTCGTTTCATCCGATATATTACTCTAAGGCCAGATAGATTGCACTCTGAAGGATTACAGCCCTTAATGCAGGCACTCGTGTAGCTAATTCCATGGTGGGTCCACTCCCAATTGATTGGCCATACAATATGATATCCTCATCTCTTGCTCCATATTTCTCCTTGAGGCATCCATATGCCAGCCTCTATGTCAGCATATGTGTTGTGCTCACTTGGCTAATTGACAAGGAAGAATTTTAATAGCCAGATCAGCAGCTGATCACAGCTTAATAAGTTATTATATACTATCCTCAAGTAAACAAATGAAGCGAGAAAATGATTCTTAGAAGAAGGAAAATCACAGTGTTCAGATTTTAAACCTAGAGTTTAGTAAAATTGTTACTATATATGATACTCCGTAACCATGTCAAGCATATATAGACAAAGTTGAAATCTCCAAAAATTATAAAATTTTCTATAGAGTGGACGCCACACCTCTCCTGTGGATTGCCCATAGCCAGCATAGTCATACCTAAATCAAGAACCAAAAATTCAAACCAATCAGTCCATGAGATAAGATAATCGAGTAGAAATGTGTATGTTGAATGCACGAGAAATGGACCAACCCCATGACATTGACGCAGAGTTGATCACATAATTCAGTCAAGAATTTGAACATCTGGCCTATATCAGCAGCATTGCCATGAGAGTAAAGCACTGTGAGTTTTGCTGATATATTCCTCACATATACCACAGTTATGCTGTGACCTTTCTTTGTTTGTAACTTGGACACTTCAGCCTTCTCACCCTCTGGCACACCAACAAGTTTAAGTTTTCCAGTCTGTTCATCGATATCTATCTTGTACGATGATTCTGGAGGGAAGAATGCAAGTTTGGCTGCAATGGATGATGTTGTAGCACCCATTGAGATGGCTTCAAGTTAATTTCTGTCAACTGATTTTGAAGTCTCTGTTACTTCCCTGATGCTACAAAAAAAATAAGTGAGCACTATTAATGATCATACAGCTGTTAAACAAAATGAGCCTGGAAGGAATACCAATGTTTGTACACCATGTTGATAAATAAGAGCTTGCTTTTGGGTAGGGCGACGACATGACCAGATTGGCGGATCTAGGAGGGGGCTACGTGTCCAAAGGCATATTTTGGTTTGTTTTATTTCCGTTGAAATGGAAAAATTTCATACAGAATTAAAACGTACAGTGGTGTCGTTTCTTCAATTATTTTGTTCAATTATTCAAAGCTTGTCTAAATTAATCCTGGAACCGTCCTTGACGTGACAAACTGTCTATTTCTGACAGCTACTGTTGCATGTATGGAATATTCTGAACATTATTTATGTACAACAAATCAGATTGTTGGAAATTTAATTTTTGAAGAAAGTTGTTGAAGAGGGTATGGTATGGGGAAAATATATGTGAATAAAAATGAGAAAGGCCCCTTGACAAAGCAAAAGAGATATGATGCTTCTCCAGGAGGAGGATAAATGATTGAAGTGTGGGTCTGAAATAATATAAAGGAGGCCACATTTCATAATCACTCGTTTACTACTACTTGCTACCTTTAACTACAATGAATTAATCTACTTATTTTAATTTTCACCCACCTAATTTACTATAATTGTCAAGTCACCTTGCAAATTTTTTAGCTCACAGGGCCATAGTATGATCAATTAGTAAAAATGTCCATGATCAGTTTTTTTATAAATATGGTTTATAATCTTACAAATGACTATGTGTTTTTTAAAAAAATTCGCTAAAATTTGAAAAGCGTTGGTTGAATTCACTACCCGGAACAACTTACAGGCAATTTTTTACCACTTTAACCATTCAAATGTGCTTATGACCATATTTGTTTACAAGATTCCACATTGTAACGTGCATGAAAGATTCAGCTACAACACAATTTTTTTGAGTGAATTAAAAAATATATCATAATTTTCAGTTTTAAACAAATACAATAAAATTTAATATTAAATTATGAAATAGTTAAGCTGAATGGCCTCTTGTGCAAAACCAACTACTTAATTTAAGATAACACACATTATTACATGACCACACCACAAATTAGTACAGTAAAATTAATGCTCAAATCAAGAGTGCTTGAGAAACTCTGAATAAACTACTATCATATACATTCCTAAGTCATTTATCATAACCAAACTCTAAGGCCATGTTTGTTTACCGGATAAGAGACGGGATAGGATTATAATCCTTTACTTAGAAATAATCCCACGTTGTTTAATAAATTGGTGTCGGGGATTATAATCCTGGGATTAAAGGGGGCCAAAATTTGTATTGTTATGTCGGATTATATAATACCTCCAGGAAGTAGGTATTAGGCGGGATTGTTTCTGTTACAGATTCTATGTACAGTAGTATATAGATTATCCAATACATAATCCTACTAAAACAAACAGTGGATTACCTTTTTTGAAGGACTAATAGTGAAGGAGATAATAGTGATGGGATTATTGTACTAGTATAATAATCTCTGGATTGTTGTCCTTGTAAACAAACACGGCCTAATAGTAACAACACTTTGTTAAATAAGATTTCTTAGTCAAATTTTAGTTACTAGCAGCGATTACTTAGGTGTCGTTTGGATAGTACGTTAATGAGAATGCGAATGAGATTTTAATACAAAAATGTATGGAACGTCATTCCTGTTAACCAGGTTATAATCCCATATGTCCCTGAGTTATGATATTCTTTTTTATGTTTGGTTCTAACCTCCTTTAATATTCAGAAGCATGGCCATCACTGCTAAAACAAGGTGACTTGATTGAAGAGACGCAATTGATAGACGCAGGAAGAACAAGTATACCTTCCAGAAAATGGAGGAATATATGGGTTATGCAACCAAACCTGGTTTTTGATGAGGTGTTTTTCTTGCAACTGGTTTCTAGAATGGTTCAAAAAGGGTTTTTTATAAAACAAAAACAAGCTCAACTCTCTGAAGTTTCAAAGATCATCAGTAGTATTCTTTTAGTTCATGCTAGCCCCGTATTGAAATTTCATCTTTCCATTCTTCGGGAGCTGCCTCTTCATGAATGTCTAGATATAAACTTTCGGATCAGAAACATATCAAATAATGGTGCTGGGAAGTTGGAGCTTTTTAATAAACAACCAATTGTCGACAAAATATATGAAGCCCAAGTCCTAATGTTCAATGCCCAAATATCAAGTCTATTTATAAGCACATGATTCAAGAAAGATTCTAGATTAATTAGTTGTCTGTTTATTTGTTTTGTCCTAGGAGGGAAATTAATGCTTTTGTCTTAGTTTTGCAGTAGAAGGACATCGGTCCATGGTCTTTGTAACAACCTATATTATAAGAGAGGATTTATCCTTGTAAAATGATCCATTTAAGGAATGAATGAAAGAGCTCCATGTTAAACCATATAGTGTTAGAGTTACGATTGATTTCATGGTATTAAAGCTATGAATTACATCATATAGTTGGTGTGCTCATTCTTTATCACTTTATCTACATCTTTCATTGTCGAAATGGAAAAAAATGATAATGTTGTTTATGCTAGAACATCTATTGATGTCTCGAGCCCTTTGTATCTTCACCCTTCTGGTGGTAACAACTTCATGACTATTGACAAGCTTCAAGGCTCGTCTAATTATAAATCTTGGACTGTCTTCAAAACGTAAGCCTGGGATGCCTGGGATACAACTGATGAAGTGAAAAAGGATGCCTGGTATGCATGGAACAAAATGATCATCTCTTGGATTCTAGGGTCGGTTTCAAATTTCATCAAAAAATATATTATGTTTGTGAGCAGTGCTCATCATGAAGCATCTTGAGCAACGTTTTGCTCTCACCAATGGATCTCAGAAATACAAAAAAGGAGTTGTATGAAACCAAAGAACAAAGAAAGCCAGTTACTGAATACTACATTCATATGAGGTCACTTTGGGGGGAGCTGGAGTCATTGATCATCCTTCTTACTATTACTACAACAACTGCAGAAATTACAACTCTGATTATTCTTGCTCAACAAAGAGAAGAGAAAAAGTTCCAATTCTTGAATGGATTGGATGACACATATGCTGCTCAGAGAAGCCAAATATTTATGATGGCTGCTCTTCCCTTGGTCGAGATAACATGTGGTTATATTAAACAAGAAGAAGCACAACGGGAGATCCTCATTCATTCCAAGGAAGAAAATGAAGGTCTTGTGATGTACAATCAAAGAACTATGGGTATCTCTACCAATCTTCAAGGTACAACACAATAAGGTGCTTGTGGTAAGCCTGATCACAACGTTGATAAATGCTGGACGGTTGTGGGTTATCCCAGCTGGCATGCTAAAGCTAAGCCTCAAACACCACCACCTCACAACAACAAGGGTCGATGCAATGACATGGGTACTCAGCAAAGATGGAACAAGGGAAGATCTAATTCTGGAGCCCGAATTACTACTAATGTGCAAGGTCCAACACAAGATACGAGATCTATTGTAACGACAGGGAAATTTACGTTGTATTATATCATATTTATAATAAAATATGTGTATTAATATGTCAGTTATGTGTGATTATCTGTTAAACCCTAATTGTTATATGCTACGTGTATTCTGTATCATTTCTATATTTTTAAGGTATTTTTCAGATGTTTTATATCGTATTCAAAGGTTTCATTTGAAACGCTTTGCAACCCAAATAATGATTTTAAAGCCAGTATTTCAAATAAAATAATGGGCCTTATTTTTCATCAAACGGCTTTTACAATCGCAATATTCTGAACATCTAGATATTTTATAAATTTTCTCGTTTTACGAAAAATGACTTTTCCGGGTCCCATTGGGTGTTAAAAACCCCACAAAAAGCACATTTTTATTTTTATAAAATTATAGGACTTTTATTTATACCATTTCTTTGTATTTTTGAATTATTCACAATTTTTGGGAATTTTTGGCATATATATTGTATATATAAAATATTTAAATATTAAATTTTAATACCCAAAATTTTAAAAATTAGGGTCAAATATTTTATTAAATGTATAATTAGCCCCTTAATTTTATTTAGGAGTATTATTTTTCATACTATAAATACCCTGATTATTATTAATTAATTCATAATTCTACAAATTAATTTCCAAATTCAGAAATTAGGGTTCTTGAGTTCTTGATTTCAAGCAAAGATTTGACAGTGATTCTGATCTCCAAATCAAACATGTGAGTACTCAATCGAAAGCTCTTGATCCCTACTTTCCAATTCTATCATCAATTTTGTGTTTTATTACATTGATTTTCAATTCGTATTTTTAGGGTTTATGTCTGATTTAGGCGTTTTTGATTCTGGGGTTCTGGATTGATTTTGATGCTTGATATAGTTTCCTTTACTTGTTTACAATTGATTGGTGATAGTTAATTGATCAGAGTTATGTTCTAGATAGTTGTTCTTAGTTTAGGGTTTATGTAAACTATAATTAGTTCATTTTTGTATTTGCAAGAATCTGTGATTGTTTTGAATATAGGGGTTTGATTGTAGAACTCATAAGCTTTGTTTTGATATATTATTTGCAATTTTTCATGTACGAAATGGTCAGTTTGGGTTTTGGCCGGATTTCTTCTTGTTTTAGCCGGAGAAATCGTTGTAGGGATTGATAGGTTATGATATTGATGTTGTTATGTTCCTGGTAAAATTCTGGACGAAAACCCACCAAGAAACGAATTGAACGATGCCTATTTGCCCTGGGAATCGAGCACGTAGGACTCGGGTGAAGCTCGCCGGCGTTTACTCTGTTTTTGGCCGGATAAAACGATCCATGCGACGGGGATAGAAGATGACGGTGGGATTGAGTTCCTAGAAGCACGGGGAATGAAAACCCTCAACTGATTTCGTCGTTTCATCGCTGTTTAGGCCGAATTCATTCGCCGGAAAACCCACCGGCGTCATTGCCGGTGGGGCAGTTCTTGAGGACCCGATTAAACCGGACCCGACCCGTTTGTTTTATTTCAGACCCGATTTTGATCCACCAAACCTCAATTCCATTTTCCAGAAACTGTTTCTGAGTTTTTAATTATTTACTTTTATTTTATAAATCAGAAAATCAGTTTTAAATTCTGAAAAATATTATTAATAATTCCTGAATTATTTTAATAATTCGAATTTAATTACTTAATTAATTATTTAACTATTATCTAATTAATTAATAATTAGGTAATTAATTAATAAATAAGGATTAATAAAATGATTAATAATCCGATAATTAGTTTATATTACGAGTAACTCGTATCTATACGGGTAGCGATTCGATAATTAATATTATTATTCGGTCGATAGTTAATTATTCGTATAATATCGTAATAATTATTCGTATCGTATAATTAAATACGGATAATTAATTGATTAACGAATCGTATAAGTTATAATAATAACAATGATGTTTCGATAATTATGCGAGAAATGTGAATAACTCGTAGAAATACGAGTAATGGATCGTTGCGTTAAAATATGATTCGAATAATAACTCATTTATTCAATAATTAAAGTACCAGTTAATGATATTGATTATTATTTATAAATAATCGATCTAATCGAATAAATAACGATAAGTTGTAAATATTTTTAATAAATTATGATTAATCCTAATAATTAGGGATTAATTATTTTATATTATTAAATAATTATTTATTAATTATTTATTAGTTCTTTATTAGTTATTTATTTATTAAATTTTAAAAAGTGATAAATTATTTCGATAATTAATCACATAATTTTCAATAAATCATAACTTCTTCGTTTTAACTCCAAAAATTATAAAAAAAATTATTTTTGACTTTGATTTTTCTTAAATAATTATTCAAAAATTATTTTGGGATTTAAAAATTAGCAATAATTATTTATATTGAATTATCAGTGTTTAATTGATAATAATTCAACCGTTAGTCCGAATTGAGCGAAACGAAAGCCTGTTGACTCAGAAAAATGAATTCTTTTCACTAAAAATAATATGAAGACCTAATTTCTTCTCGAAATTAGTTGATTTTATTGATTGCTTGATTATCAGTCGAAATGCGTGCCGAGACGAGTTCGAAAAATTACGGAAAAATGGGAAATGAAGCAGAAGGTGATCAACGGAGCAATCAGCGAGTCGATTTTGATTCTAAAAATTATTTTGACTATAAAAATGATTATGTGCTTATGTGCTTATGTGTATTATGTGGTTTATCGAGTCTTACTTGCTTATATGTAATATAAGAGTCAGTTATAGGCACACGGGTAGATAATAGGAACGAAATGAAGTCAATTCAAGATGCAAATTAAAGTACAAGATGACTTAATCAGACTATTTTGCTAACAGAAGCTAAGCCAACAAGGCAGGTCAAGTAGGGGATAGACGGAAGTGATTTAATTGCAGTGAGTCGCGTAAAAGGCAAGTTTCTTCCCTATTCTAATTTCAGAATAGTAATATTCATTTGAAATTCTTATTACATTTGCATTACTTTAACTCCTTTATTCATATCTCAGTTCGATTCTTGAATTATTCTTTTCATTTGAATTTATTATTCATATTCCAATTATTACTCACAATTATTAATATATTCTGGTGATTAGAATATATCAAAGTATACCGATTGTTCCGGTTGCTATTCTAAGGACTGGATAACATTACTTTTGGGGATTAAGGTTACTTAATCCTAAGGACCGGAACATAACCGGATCCTTGAGATGGGCCGTAGTGCCTGGGTGCCCGACGGGATCTATATAGTGAGATATAGATCTGCACTGTATCCTGGCTGATCAGCAGGGTATAGCTGCGAACTTGAATCCAGTGTAGTTCATTTATATTTGCCAGCAATGGCCTTCTTTTGATTCTTATGAGGTTATATCTTTGCAGATATACCTGGGATACAGATTCAGTTATATTGCTTTAACATTGTGTATATTTGGTAGACTTGTTGAGCAATTTTGGCTCACCCCTTTTTGTTGTTATTCACCTTATTGTTTTAGTTAAGAAGGAATATGAAACCCGTCAGAACACGAGTGGTAAAGAAGCGGGTCAAGCTTCGGGATCCTCTTATACCCAAGGTGTTGATCCCTATCCAGGAAGAAAGCTTTGAGTTGCCCGAGCAGGTGGAGTGTTAATAGATAGTATGTGTGTTTGAATAAAAGCTGAACTTAGTTTAAAATGAGTTAGACAATGGTTTGTAATAGAGAAAGTTTGTGAGATTTTGAATGTTGGTTTGTAATAAAAGTAGTTAGTGGTTCTTGTTTTCATACTTCAACCTAGAAAGATCCTGGTAGTTCTTAAGGGGTTTAGTTTCATTTCTTTATTATTTATCAATAAGCTTGTACAGGTTTGGAGATTAGCTTGTAACCCCCAGACTTATACCCCGGGTCTGGAGGGCGTTACAGTTTGGTATCAGAGCTGTAGGTTTGGTCCCTGAAAATAAGAACATTAGGATTAAGATAGGATAGAGAGATCACATATGATAGGGATAGTCAGATTAGGAAAAATAGTGTTAGGATTTAGGTCAGATTAGAATAGGAAAGTATAAATCTTAGAATTATTTAGTGACCTTTTCTTTTCTTTGGTATATTATCAGATGGCATCTTCTGGTTATTCTGCATCTTCCGAGAGGACAGTCACTGGGCCAGCAGCACCAGTTATACCTCCAGTATCTGAGTATATGTTTCCTCCTCTACCACCTCTACCACCATTGCCACAGGAGCCGGTACCACCAGTTCAGGGGATAGTTCATGACCCCATAGAGATGTTTGATCCTTTTGAGTTCTTCGAGCCGATAGTTCCTTTACCTATTGAGTATCACTTTATACCAGGTATTGAGCAGGGATTACCACCACTACCATTGTTACCTCCTATACCAGTGCATGCCCCAGAGCCGGACATAGTTCAGATGATTCCAGTCGAGGGGATGGGAGAGCATGATGTGGATCTACAGTTAGGTTTACCACAGCCGGGTACAGGTATTCCGAGGGTTCCTTCCCAGGAGTCAGTAGGTCAGATTGCTCAGCCGCATATGGTACCATACCATGAGTATAGAGTTATGAGGGATGATATGGAGTATTGGCGGGCACAATGTCGAGAGATTATGCATCTGTTTGATCAGAGGGACAGAGGACCGTTAGCAGCCCTACAGCCAGATTACTACATGAGGCAGCGACTACAGTCAGTATTGATGAACGCTACTTGGGAGCTTGATGAGTTGACCCATGATGGACCTCCTTCTTTTGCAGAGTTCTATCGTATATTCCGCTTGGCACAGACTTTAGTCCAGGCACTTAGAGAGGAGCTTAGGCGTATTCCGCCTGGGTTCTGAGATGGTTTGAGACGATGACTCCAGAGTTCATGTGTATATAGAGGCAGCATAGTATAACCTAGTGAGTAGTGTGTATGTGTGTATCAGTAGTTTAACTTGTAGTAGTAGTTTAACTTGTAGCGATAGTGTGACTTGTAGCCATAGTGATGACCAGTAGCCCGAGACTTTTTGTATCAAGCATTTACACCTGAAGCTGGTGTCACATATATATATATATAAACTGAACTTTTCAAATATCTTTTATTTAAATTTCAGTCTTTCCAGTTTTACAGCATTTACTTTCACTTTATTGTTTTACAGTCTTTTATACTATAATTCTTGTTAAAAAAAAAAAATAGAAAAGAAAAAGAATAAACATTTTATTAAATGTTTACATTTCTAGTTTTTACATTTAGTAACTGTTTTCTTTAAATAAACCATGTTATTAATACAGGATAAATTATTTCCATTCCATACTGTCAATTGTTTATTAAACTGTTAAATAAATATCACCTGTTTTATTATCAGAAGAAAAAGATGGCACCAAAAAGAAAGACTAGGGCTGAGACCTCTAACAACAATTCTGAAGGCCAGACTAATGAAACCATGAACCAAATGTTCCATCTGATGCAACAACAGATGGTAATGATGCAGCAGCAGATGCAGCATCAGCAACAGCAGATACAACAACAAATGTTACCACAACCACCTCGTCCTGAGCCTCAACCTGTTGTTACTTTTAAGCAGTTTCAGTCAGTTAAACCTCCAGAATTTGATGGGTCTACTAATCCTATTAAAGCTACCACCTGGTTAAAGGAAATAGAGAAAGCTTTTGTACTAGTGAAGGTAGGTGAGGACCATAAGACTGATTTTGCTAGTTACTTGTTGAAGGGAGAGGCAAATTATTGGTGGGAATCTAAAAAGGCTTTAGAAGGTAAAGATGTTATTGCTTGGGATAGGTTCAAAGAATTATTTTTAGAGAAGCATTTTCCTCGCTACGTAAGAAATCAGATGCAGATAAAGTTTTTAGAGCTGAAGCAGGGAAGTATGTCTGTGACAGAGTATGAAGCCAAATTTAATGAGTTGGCTAGGTTTGTTCCGGAACAGGTGGACACTGAAGGGAAACGAGTGCAGAGGTTTCAAGAAGGATTACGACCATGGATACGCGGACAAGTTGCAGTTTTTGAATTAGCAACATATACCACTGTAGTCCAGAAAGCTTTGATAATCGAAGGGGAAAGTGAAAGATCTCAACGAGACAGAGGACAGGGAAGTTTCCAAGACCGTTTCAACAGAAAGCCGGGATTTCAAACCCGGGCAAATCTGAATTTCAAAAGGATAGGACAGGGTACACAAAAAGCAGGTAATCGTTTCCAAGTCTCCAACCAGCAGGGAATTGTTAAGGTTTCAGTGCCGTATTGCAAAACTTGTGGACGCAAGCATACCGGCGTATGTATTAAAGCAGAGGTGACATGTTTCAAATGCAAGCAGAAAGGGCACTACTCTAACGAATGTCCGACAGGAAAAACAATAGAAATCACTTGCTATCAATGCGGAATCCAAGTGTGATTGCAGGTACGCTTTTGGTGAACTCCGTAGATTCAAAAGTATTAATTGATTCTGGAGCTACACGTTCATTTATTTCTGAAGAATTTCTTGATAAGTTACATTACGAAATGGAATGGTTGGGCGAGACGTTAATTATAAAATTAGCGAATGACGACCAAGTTCCAGTAGATCGAGTATGTCCTGCGTGTGATGTAGAAATAGCTGGACATCATTTCTCTGTAAACTTAATTCCTTTTAAGCTAGGAGAATTTGATGTGATTTTGGGAATGGATTGGTTAGCGTATCATAAGGCTCAAATAGATTGTGCGAATAAGAAAGTGAAATTGCGAACTGCGGAAAATGCAATGGTAATATTCAAAGGCGAAAAACAGTGGAAGAAATTTCTCACCGTGATGCAGACCAAACGATTGCTTCTACAAGGATGTGAGGCGTACATAGCTTACGTGTTAGATACTGAAAAAGGAAGTCCTAGAATAGAAGACATTCCAGTTGTATGTGAGTATCCGGACGTCTTTCCAGACGAGCTTCCAGGGTTACCGCCAGATCGAGAAATCGAGTTCACGATTGATCTAGCACCAGGTACAGAACCAGTTTCGAAAGCTCCGTATCGAATGGCTCCAGTCGAGATGAAGGAATTGTCAACGCAACTGCAAGATCTTCTAGACTGAGGCATTATACGACCTAGTGTATCCCCATGGGGTGCACCAGTGTTATTTGTGAAGAAGAAGGATGGCAGTATGCGATTATGCATCGACTATCAAGAGTTGAATAAACTCACTATTAAGAACAGGTATCCTTTACCGAGAATCGACGATTTGTTTGACCAACTAAAAGGAGCTGCATGGTTTTCAAAGATAGATTTACGATCAGGCTATCATCAATTGAAGATTAAAGCTGAAGATATTCCTAAGACTGCATTTCGTACGAGATATAGACATTACGAGTTTCTTGTAATGGCATTCGGTTTGACAAACGCGCCAGCTGCATTCATGGATTTGATGAACAGGATATTCAAGAAATATTTGGACAAGTTTGTAATTGTATTCATTGATGACATTTTGATTTACTCCGAGACAGAAGAAGAGCATGCAGAACACTTGAGGATAGTTTTGGAAATCCCGAGGAAATAACAATTATACGCAAAATTCTCAAAATGTGAATTCTGGTTAAGGGAAGTACAATTTCTAGGGCATATCATCAGTAGAGAAGGCATCCAAGTCGATCCAGCAAATATTGAAGCTGTGTTGAACTGGGAACGACCAAAGACACCAACAGAAGTTCGAAGTTTCTTGGGATTGGCAGGATATTATCGAAGGTTTGTCAAAGATTTTGCGAAAATAGCAACACCGTTGACCAAGTTAACTCAAAAAAGTGAAAAGTTTGAATGGAATGATAAGTGTGAAGAAAGTTTTCAAGAGTTAAAGAACCGGTTGGTGACCGCACCAGTACTGGTATTGCCAGATGAGCAAGGGAATTTTGTTATTTTCAGCGACGCTTCGTATCGCGGGCTAGGATGTGTATTGATGCAACACGATAACGTCATCGCATATGCTTCGAGACAACTTAAACCTCATGAACAGAAATATCCTATGCATGATCTAGAATTGGCAGCGATTGTATTTGCATTGAAGCTTTGGAGACATTATCTCTACGGTGAAAGATGCGAAATCTACACGGATCATAAAAGTCTGAAGTATATCTTTACACAAAAGGAACTGAACATGCGACAACGTCGATGGCTAGAATTGATAAAGGATTACGATGTTACAATCAGTTATCATCCAGGAAAAGCAAATGTTGTAGCGGATGCGTTGAGCAGGAAAAAAAGATTGAATTGGTTAACTTCATGCGAAGAATTGGCAAAGGAATTCGACAAATTGGAAATCGAGATTCGTGTTCCCAATGAATCTGCAGAAGCTATCTACACTATGACTTTCCAACCGGAATTGTTAGAGAAGATTCGCCGCTGTCAAGATGAAGTGATGAGTCAAGATGACGACCTGACGGGAGAAGAGATCACAACTCAGAAAGATAGTGAAGGAATTTTACGCTTTGCGTCGAGAATCTGGATCCCTAATGTGGTAAAATTAAAAGAAGAAATAATGCGAGATGCGCACAATTCGAAGTATTCCATTCATCCAGGAAGTACAAAAATGTATCGCGATCTGAAAGAAAACTTCTGGTGGCCGAACATGAAAAAGGAAATAGCAGAATGGGTGAGTAAATGCTACACATGCCAGCGAGTTAAAGCGGAACATCAACGTCCGAGCGGGTTATTGCAACCGTTAGACATTCCAGAATGGAAATGGGAACATCTAGCGATAGATTTTGTGGTAGGACTACCAAGGACAAAGGCAAATCATGATGCGATATGGGTAATCATTGACAGACTTACAAAGTCGACACATTTTCTACCAATTAACGAAAGATTTTCGCTCGACAAATTAGTACACATGTATCTTAAAGAAATTGTGATGTGACATGGAGTTCCAATATCTATCGTGTCTGATCGAGATCCTCGTTTCAATTCAAGATTTTGGAGACAATTTCAAGAATGCCTTGGAACGAAATTAAACATGAGTACCGCTTATCATCCGCAAACCGACGGGCAAAGTGAAAAAATTATCCAAATGACTAAAGACATGTTACGAGTTTGTGCGATCGATTTTGAAGGCAGCTGGGATGAACATTTACCTCTGGTAGAATTTTCTTATAATAACAGCTATCACGCCAGCATTGGAATGCCACCGTATGAAGCACTATATGGGAGAAAATGCAGATCACCAGTACACTGGGATGAAGTTGGAGAACGCAAAATTTTGGGTCCAGAATTAATTCAGCAAACAAAGGAAAAGATTGAACTTATTCGGAAACGACTCGATGCAGCACAAAATAGGCAACGCAAATACGCAGACCAAGCACGGAAGGATATGGACTATCAGGAAGGAGAACACGTATTACTTAAAATATCGCCATGGAAAGGATTGACTAGATTTAGCAATAAGGGTAAATTGAAGCCACGATATGTCGGACCATTTGAAATTTTGAAGAGAGTAGGAAAGCTTGCATACGAATTAGCTTTACCGCCTCATATGCAACATATTCACAATGTGTTTCATGTGTCAATGCTTAAACGATATAATCCTGATTCTAGGCATGTAATAGAGTATGAACCGATAGATATCCAACCTGATTTGTCTTTTGTAGAGCAGCCGGTAAGAATTTTAGATCGGCGAGAGAAAGTGTTGAGAAATAAGTCTGTATATTTAGTGCGAGTGTTGTGGAGAAATCCTATGTTAAAAAAAACAACCTGGGAACTTGAAAGTAAAATGTTAGAGAAATACCCTCATTTGTTTTCATAGAAGATTCTGAGGACAGAATCCTATTAAGGGGGGGGGAGAATGTAACGACCGGGAAATTTACGTTGTATTATATCATATTTATAATAAAATATGTGTATTAATATGTCAGTTATGTGTGATTATCTGTTAAACCCTAATTGTTATATGCTACGTGTATTCTGTATCATTTCTATATTTTTAAGGTATTTTTCAGATGTTTTATATCGTATTCAAAGGTTTCATTTGAAACGCTTTGCAACCCAAATAATGATTTTAAAGCCAGTATTTCAAATAAAATAATGGGCCTTATTTTTCATCAAACGGCTTTTACAATCGCAATATTCTGAACATCTAGATATTTTATAAATTTTCTCATTTTACGAAAAATGACTTTTCCGGGTCCCATTGGGTGTTAAAAACCCCACAAAAAGCACATTTTTTATTTTTATAAAATTATAGGACTTTTATTTATACCATTTCTTTATATTTTTGAATTATTCACAATTTTTGGGAATTTTTGGCATATATATTGTATATATAAAATATTTAAAAATTAATTTTTAATACCCAAAAATTATAAAAATTAGGGCCAAATATTTTTATTAAATGTATAATTAGCCCCTTAATTTAATTTAGGAGTATTATTTTTCATACTATAAATACCCTGATTATTATTAATTAATTCATAATTCTGCAAATTAATTCCCAAATTCAGAAATTAGGGTTCTTGAGTTCTTGATTTCAAGCAAAGATTTGACAGTGATTCTGATCTCCAAATCAAACATGTGAGTACTCAATCGAAAACTCTTGATCCCTACTTTCCAATTCTATCATCAATTTTGTGTTTTATTACATTGATTTTCAATTCGTATTTTTAGGGTTTATGTCTGATTTAGGCGTTTTTGATTCTGGGGTTCTGGATTGATTTTGATGCTTGATATAGTTTCCTTTACTTGTTTACAATTGATTGGTGATAGTTAATTGATCGGAGTTATGTTCTAGATAGTTGTTCTTAGTTTAGGGTTTATGTAAACTTTAATTAGTTCATTTTTGTATTTACAAGAATCTGTGATTGTTTTGAATATAGGGGTTTGATTGTAGAACTCATAAGCTTTGTTTTGATATATTATTTGCAATTTTTCATGTACGAAATGGTCAGTTTGGGTTTTGGCCGGATTTCTTCTTGTTTTAGCCGGAGAAATCGTTGTAGGGATTGATAGGTTATGATATTGATGTTGTTATGTTCCTGGTAAAATTCTGGACGAAAACCCACCAAGAAACGAATTGAACGATGCCTATTTGCCCTGGGAATCGAGCACGTCGGACTCGGGTGAAGCTCGCCGACGTTTACTCTGTTTTTGGCCGGATAAAACGATCCATGCGACGGGGATAGAAGATGACGGTGGGATTGAGTTCCTAGAAGCACGGGGAATGAAAACCCTCAACTGATTTCGTCGTTTCATCGCTGTTTAGGCCGGATTCATTCGCCGGAAAACCCACCGGCGTCATTGCCGGTGGGGCAGTTCTTGAGGACCCGATTAAACCGGACCCGACCCGTTTGTTTTATTTCAGACCCGATTTTGATCCACCAAACCTCAATTCCATTTTCCAGAAACTGTTTCTGAGTTTTTAATTATTTACTTTTATTTTATAAATTAGAAAATCAGTTTTAAATTCTGAAAAATATTATTAATAATTCCTGAATTATTTTAATAATTCGAATTTAATTACTTAATTAATTATTTAACTATTATCTAATTAATTAATAATTAGGTAATTAATTAATAAATAAGGATTAATAAAATGATTAATAATCCGATAATTAGTTTATATTACGAGTAACTCGTATCTATACGGGTAGCGATTCGATAATTAATATTATTATTCGGTCGATAGTTAATTATTCGTATAATATCGTAATAATTATTCGTATCGTATAATTAAATACGGATAATTAATTGATTAACGAATCGTATAAGTTATAATAATAACAATGATGTTTCGATAATTATGCGAGAAATGTGAATAACTCGTAGAAATACGAGTAATGGATTGTTGCGTTAAAATATGATTCGAATAATAACTCATTTATTCAATAATTAACGTACCAGTTAATGATATTGATTATTTATTTATAAATAATCGATCTAATCGAATAAATAACGATAAGTTGTAAATATTTTTAATAAATTGTGATTAATCCTAATAATTAGGGATTAATTATTTTATATTATTAAATAATTATTTATTAATTATTTATTAGTTCTTTATTAGTTATTTATTTATTAAATTTTAAAAAGTGATAAATTATTTCGATAATTAATCACATAATTTTCAATAAATCATAACTTCTTCGTTTTAACTCCAAAAATTATAAAATAGGCAACGCAAATACGCAGACCAAGCACGGAAGGATATGGACTATCATGAAGGAGAACACGTATTACTTAAAATATCGCCATGGAAAGGATTGACTAGATTTAGCAATAAGGGTAAATTGAAGCCACGATATGTCGGACCATTTGAAATTTTGAAGAGAGTAGGAAAGCTTGCATACGAATTAGCTTTACCGCCTCATATGCAACATATTCACAATGTGTTTCATGTGTCAATGCTTAAACGATATAATCCTGATTCTAGGCATGTAATAGAGTATGAACCGATAGATATCCAACCTGATTTGTCTTTTGTAGAGCAGCCGGTAAGAATTTTAGATCGGCGAGAGAAAGTGTTGAGAAATAAGTCTGTATATTTAGTGCGAGTGTTGTGGAGAAATCCTATGTTAAAAAAAACAACCTGGGAACTTGAAAGTAAAATGTTAGAGAAATACCCTCATTTGTTTTCATAGAAGATTCTGAGGACAGAATCCTATTAAGGGGGGGGGAGAATGTAACGACCGGGAAATTTACGTTGTATTATATCATATTTATAATAAAATATGTGTATTAATATGTCAGTTATGTGTGATTATCTGTTAAACCCTAATTGTTATATGCTACGTGTATTCTGTATCATTTCTATATTTTTAAGGTATTTTTCAGATGTTTTATATCGTATTCAAAGGTTTCATTTGAAACGCTTTGCAACCCAAATAATGATTTTAAAGCCAGTATTTCAAATAAAATAATGGGCCTTATTTTTCATCAAACGGCTTTTACAATCGCAATATTCTGAACATCTAGATATTTTATAAATTTTCTCATTTTACGAAAAATGACTTTTCCGGGTCCCATTGGGTGTTAAAAACCCCACAAAAAGCACATTTTTTATTTTTATAAAATTATAGGACTTTTATTTATACCATTTCTTTATATTTTTGAATTATTCACAATTTTTGGGAATTTTTGGCATATATATTGTATATATAAAATATTTAAAAATTAAATTTTAATACCCAAAAATTATAAAAATTAGGGCCAAATATTTTTATTAAATGTATAATTAGCCCCTTAATTTTATTTAGGAGTATTATTTTTCATACTATAAATACCCTGATTATTATTAATTAATTCATAATTCTGCAAATTAATTCCCAAATTCAGAAATTAGGGTTCTTGAGTTCTTGATTTCAAGCAAAGATTTGACAGTGATTCTGATCTCCAAATCAAACATGTGAGTACTCAATCGAAAACTCTTGATCCCTACTTTCCAATTCTATCATCAATTTTGTGTTTTATTACATTGATTTTCAATTCGTATTTTTAGGGTTTATGTCTGATTTAGGCGTTTTTGATTCTGGGGTTCTGGATTGATTTTGATGCTTGATATAGTTTCCTTTACTTGTTTACAATTGATTGGTGATAGTTAATTGATCGGAGTTATGTTCTAGATAGTTGTTCTTAGTTTAGGGTTTATGTAAACTTTAATTAGTTCATTTTTGTATTTACAAGAATCTGTGATTGTTTTGAATATAGGGGTTTGATTGTAGAACTCATAAGCTTTGTTTTGATATATTATTTGCAATTTTTCATGTACGAAATGGTCAGTTTGGGTTTTGGCCGGATTTCTTCTTGTTTTAGCCGGAGAAATCGTTGTAGGGATTGATAGGTTATGATATTGATGTTGTTATGTTCCTGGTAAAATTCTGGACGAAAACCCACCAAGAAACGAATTGAACGATGCCTATTTGCCCTGGGAATCGAGCACGTCGGACTCGGGTGAAGCTCGCCGGCGTTTACTCTGTTTTTGGCCGGATAAAACGATCCATGCGACGGGGATAGAAGATGACGGTGGGATTGAGTTCCTAGAAGCACGGGGAATGAAAACCCTCAACTGATTTCGTCGTTTCATCGCTGTTTAGGCCGGATTCATTCGCCGGAAAACCCACCGGCGTCATTGCCGGTGGGGCAGTTCTTGAGGACCCGATTAAACCGGACCCGACCCGTTTGTTTTATTTCAGACCCGATTTTGATCCACCAAACCTCAATTCCATTTTCCAGAAACTGTTTCTGAGTTTTTAATTATTTACTTTTATTTTATAAATCAGAAAATCAGTTTTAAATTCTGAAAAATATTATTAATAATTCCTGAATTATTTTAATAATTCGAATTTAATTACTTAATTAATTATTTAACTATTATCTAATTAATTAATAATTAGGTAATTAATTAATAAATAAGGATTAATAAAATGATTAATAATCCGATAATTAGTTTATATTACGAGTAACTCGTATCTATACGGGTAGCGATTCGATAATTAATATTATTATTCGGTCGATAGTTAATTATTCGTATAATATCGTAATAATTATTCGTATCGTATAATTAAATACGGATAATTAATTGATTAACGAATCGTATAAGTTATAATAATAACAATGATGTTTCGATAATTATGCGAGAAATGTGAATAACTCGTAGAAATACGAGTAATGGATCGTTGCGTTAAAATATGATTCGAATAATAACTCATTTATTCAATAATTAACGTACCAGTTAATGATATTGATTATTTATTTATAAATAATCGATCTAATCGAATAAATAACGATAAGTTGTAAATATTTTTAATAAATTGTGATTAATCCTAATAATTAGGGATTAATTATTTTATATTATTAAATAATTATTTATTAATTATTTATTAGTTCTTTATTAGTTATTTATTTATTAAATTTTAAAAAGTGATAAATTATTTCGATAATTAATCACATAATTTTCAATAAATCATAACTTCTTCGTTTTAACTCCAAAAATTATAAAATAGGCAACGCAAATACGCAGACCAAGCACGGAAGGATATGGACTATCATGAAGGAGAACACGTATTACTTAAAATATCGCCATGGAAAGGATTGACTAGATTTAGCAATAAGGGTAAATTGAAGCCACGATATGTCGGACCATTTGAAATTTTGAAGAGAGTAGGAAAGCTTGCATACGAATTAGCTTTACCGCCTCATATGCAACATATTCACAATGTGTTTCATGTGTCAATGCTTAAACGATATAATCCTGATTCTAGGCATGTAATAGAGTATGAACCGATAGATATCCAACCTGATTTGTCTTTTGTAGAGCAGCCGGTAAGAATTTTAGATCGGCGAGAGAAAGTGTTGAGAAATAAGTCTGTATATTTAGTGCGAGTGTTGTGGAGAAATCCTATGTTAAAAAAAACAACCTGGGAACTTGAAAGTAAAATGTTAGAGAAATACCCTCATTTGTTTTCATAGAAGATTCTGAGGACAGAATCCTATTAAGGGGGGAGAATGTAACGACCGGGAAATTTACGTTGTATTATATCATATTTATAATAAAATATGTGTATTAATATGTCAGTTATGTGTGATTATCTGTTAAACCCTAATTGTTATATGCTACGTGTATTCTGTATCATTTCTATATTTTTAAGGTATTTTTCAGATGTTTTATATCGTATTCAAAGGTTTCATTTGAAACGCTTTGCAACCCAAATAATGATTTTAAAGCCAGTATTTCAAATAAAATAATGGGCCTTATTTTTCATCAAACGGCTTTTACAATCGCAATATTCTGAACATCTAGATATTTTATAAATTTTCTCATTTTACGAAAAATGACTTTTCCGGGTCCCATTGGGTGTTAAAAACCCCACAAAAAGCACATTTTTTATTTTTATAAAATTATAGGACTTTTATTTATACCATTTCTTTATATTTTTGAATTATTCACAATTTTTGGGAATTTTTGGCATATATATTGTATATATAAAATATTTAAAAATTAAATTTTAATACCCAAAAATTATAAAAATTAGGGCCAAATATTTTTATTAAATGTATAATTAGCCCCTTAATTTTATTTAGGAGTATTATTTTTCATACTATAAATACCCTGATTATTATTAATTAATTCATAATTCTGCAAATTAATTCCCAAATTCAGAAATTAGGGTTCTTGAGTTCTTGATTTCAAGCAAAGATTTGACAGTGATTCTGATCTCCAAATCAAACATGTGAGTACTCAATCGAAAACTCTTGATCCCTACTTTCCAATTCTATCATCAATTTTGTGTTTTATTACATTGATTTTCAATTCGTATTTTTAGGGTTTATGTCTGATTTAGGCGTTTTTGATTCTGGGGTTCTGGATTGATTTTGATGCTTGATATAGTTTCCTTTACTTGTTTACAATTGATTGGTGATAGTTAATTGATCGGAGTTATGTTCTAGATAGTTGTTCTTAGTTTAGGGTTTATGTAAACTTTAATTAGTTCATTTTTGTATTTACAAGAATCTGTGATTGTTTTGAATATAGGGGTTTGATTGTAGAACTCATAAGCTTTGTTTTGATATATTATTTGCAATTTTTCATGTACGAAATGGTCAGTTTGGGTTTTGGCCGGATTTCTTCTTGTTTTAGCCGGAGAAATCGTTGTAGGGATTGATAGGTTATGATATTGATGTTGTTATGTTCCTGGTAAAATTCTGGACGAAAACCCACCAAGAAACGAATTGAACGATGCCTATTTGCCCTGGGAATCGAGCACGTCGGACTCGGGTGAAGCTCGCCGGCGTTTACTCTGTTTTTGGCCGGATAAAACGATCCATGCGACGGGGATAGAAGATGACGGTGGGATTGAGTTCCTAGAAGCACGGGGAATGAAAACCCTCAACTGATTTCGTCGTTTCATCGCTGTTTAGGCCGGATTCATTCGCCGGAAAACCCACCGGCGTCATTGCCGGTGGGGCAGTTCTTGAGGACCCGATTAAACCGGACCCGACCCGTTTGTTTTATTTCAGACCCGATTTTGATCCACCAAACCTCAATTCCATTTTCCAGAAACTGTTTCTGAGTTTTTAATTATTTACTTTTATTTTATAAATCAGAAAATCAGTTTTAAATTCTGAAAAATATTATTAATAATTCCTGAATTATTTTAATAATTCGAATTTAATTACTTAATTAATTATTTAACTATTATCTAATTAATTAATAATTAGGTAATTAATTAATAAATAAGGATTAATAAAATGATTAATAATCCGATAATTAGTTTATATTACGAGTAACTCGTATCTATACGGGTAGCGATTCGATAATTAATATTATTATTCGGTCGATAGTTAATTATTCGTATAATATCGTAATAATTATTCGTATCGTATAATTAAATACGGATAATTAATTGATTAACGAATCGTATAAGTTATAATAATAACAATGATGTTTCGATAATTATGCGAGAAATGTGAATAACTCGTAGAAATACGAGTAATGGATCGTTGCGTTAAAATATGATTCGAATAATAACTCATTTATTCAATAATTAACGTACCAGTTAATGATATTGATTATTTATTTATAAATAATCGATCTAATCGAATAAATAACGATAAGTTGTAAATATTTTTAATAAATTGTGATTAATCCTAATAATTAGGGATTAATTATTTTATATTATTAAATAATTATTTATTAATTATTTATTAGTTCTTTATTAGTTATTTATTTATTAAATTTTAAAAAGTGATAAATTATTTCGATAATTAATCACATAATTTTCAATAAATCATAACTTCTTCGTTTTAACTCCAAAAATTATAAAAAAAATTATTTTTGACTTTGATTTTTCTTAAATAATTATTCAAAAATTATTTTGGGATTTAAAAATTAGCAATAATTATTTATATTGAATTATCAGTGTTTAATTGATAATAATTCAACCGTTAGTCCGAATTGAGCGAAACGAAAGCCTGTTGACTCAGAAAAATGAATTCTTTTCACTAAAAATAATATGAAGACCTAATTTCTTCTCGAAATTAGTTGATTTTATTGATTGCTTGATTATCAGTCGAAATGCGTGCCGAGACGAGTTCGAAAAATTACGGAAAAATGGGAAATGAAGCAGAAGGTGATCAACGGAGCAATCAGCGAGTCGATTTTGATTCTAAAAATTATTTTGACTATAAAAATGATTATGTGCTTATGTGCTTATGTGTATTATGTGGTTTATCGAGTCTTACTTGCTTATATGTAATATAAGAGTCAGTTATAGGCACACGGGTAGATAATAGGAACGAAATGAAGTCAATTCAAGATGCAAATTAAAGTACAAGATGACTTAATCAGACTATTTTGCTAACAGAAGCTAAGCCAACAAGGCAGGTCAAGTAGGGGATAGACGGAAGTGATTTAATTGCAGTGAGTCGCGTAAAAGGCAAGTTTCTTCCCTATTCTAATTTCAGAATAGTAATATTCATTTGAAATTCTTATTACATTTGCATTACTTTAACTCCTTTATTCATATCTCAGTTCGATTCTTGAATTATTCTTTTCATTTGAATTTATTATTCATATTCCAATTATTACTCACAATTATTAATATATTCTGGTGATTAGAATATATCAAAGTATACCGATTGTTCCGGTTGCTATTCTAAGGACTGGATAACATTACTTTTGGGGATTAAGGTTACTTAATCCTAAGGACCGGAACATAACCGGATCCTTGAGATGGGCCGTAGTGCCTGGGTGCCCGACGGGATCTATATAGTGAGATATAGATCTGCACTGTATCCTGGCTGATCAGCAGGGTATAGCTGCGAACTTGAATCCAGTGTAGTTCATTTATATTTGCCAGCAATGGCCTTCTTTTGATTCTTATGAGGTTATATCTTTGCAGATATACCTGGGATACAGATTCAGTTATATTGCTTTAACATTGTGTATATTTGGTAGACTTGTTGAGCAATTTTGGCTCACCCATTTTTGTTGTTATTCACCTTATTGTTTTAGTTAAGAAGGAATATGAAACCCGTCAGAACACGAGTGGTAAAGAAGCGGGTCAAGCTTCGGGATCCTCTTATACCCAAGGTGTTGATCCCTATCCAGGAAGAAAGCTTTGAGTTGCCCGAGCAGGTGGAGTGTTAATAGATAGTATGTGTGTTTGAATAAAAGCTGAACTTAGTTTAAAATGAGTTAGACAATGGTTTGTAATAGAGAAAGTTTGTGAGATTTTGAATGTTGGTTTGTAATAAAAGTAGTTAGTGGTTCTTGTTTTCATACTTCAACCTAGAAAGATCCTGGTAGTTCTTAAGGGGTTTAGTTTCATTTCTTTATTATTTATCAATAAGCTTGTACAGGTTTGGAGATTAGCTTGTAACCCCCAGACTTATACCCCGGGTCTGGAGGGCGTTACAGTTTGGTATCAGAGCTGTAGGTTTGGTCCCTGAAAATAAGAACATTAGGATTAAGATAGGATAGAGAGATCACATATGATAGGGATAGTCAGATTAGGAAAAATAGTGTTAGGATTTAGGTCAGATTAGAATAGGAAAGTATAAATCTTAGAATTATTTAGTGACCTTTTCTTTTCTTTGGTATATTATCAGATGGCATCTTCTGGTTATTCTGCATCTTTCGAGAGGACAGTCACTGGGCCAGCAGCACCAGTTATACCTCCAGTATCTGAGTATATGTTTCCTCCTCTACCACCTCTACCACCATTGCCACAGGAGCCGGTACCACCAGTTCAGGGGATAGTTCATGACCCCATAGAGATGTTTGATCCTTTTGAGTTCTTCGAGCCGATAGTTCCTTTACCTATTGAGTATCACTTTATACCAGGTATTGAGCAGGGATTACCACCACTACCATTGTTACCTCCTATACCAGTGCATGCCCCAGAGCCGGACATAGTTCAGATGATTCCAGTCGAGGGGATGGGAGAGCATGATGTGGATCTACAGTTAGGTTTACCACAGCCGGGTACAGGTATTCCGAGGGTTCCTTCCCAGGAGTCAGTAGGTCAGATTGCTCAGCCGCATATGGTACCATACCATGAGTATAGAGTTATGAGGGATGATATGGAGTATTGGCGGGCACAATGTCGAGAGATTATGCATCTGTTTGATCAGAGGGACAGAGGACCGTTAGCAGCCCTACAGCCAGATTACTACATGAGGCAGCGACTACAGTCAGTATTGATGAGCGCTACTTGGGAGCTTGATGAGTTGACCCATGATGGACCTCCTTCTTTTGCAGAGTTCTATCGTATATTCCGCTTGGCACAGACTTTAGTCCAGGCACTTAGAGAGGAGCTTAGGCGTATTCCGCCTGGGTTCTGAGATGGTTTGAGACGATGACTCCAGAGTTCATGTGTATATAGAGGCAGCATAGTATAACCTAGTGAGTAGTGTGTATGTGTGTATCAGTAGTTTAACTTGTAGTAGTAGTTTAACTTGTAGCGATAGTGTGACTTGTAGCCATAGTGATGACCAGTAGCCCGAGACTTTTTGTATCAAGCATTTACACCTGAAGCTGGTGTCACATATATATATATATAAACTGAACTTTTCAAATATCTTTTATTTAAATTTCAGTCTTTCCAGTTTTACAGCATTTACTTTCACTTTATTGTTTTACAGTCTTTTATACTATAATTCTTGTTAAAAAAAAAAAATAGAAAAGAAAAAGAATAAACATTTTATTAAATGTTTACATTTCTAGTTTTTACATTTAGTAACTGTTTTCTTTAAATAAACCATGTTATTAATACAGGATAAATTATTTCCATTCCATACTGTCAATTGTTTATTAAACTGTTAAATAAATATCACCTGTTTTATTATCAGAAGAAAAAGATGGCACCAAAAAGAAAGACTAGGGCTGAGACCTCTAACAACAATTCTGAAGGCCAGACTAATGAAACCATGAACCAAATGTTCCATCTGATGCAACAACAGATGGTAATGATGCAGCAGCAGATGCAGCATCAGCAACAGCAGATACAACAACAAATGTTACCACAACCACCTCGTCCTGAGCCTCAATCTGTTGTTACTTTTAAGCAGTTTCAGTCAGTTAAACCTCCAGAATTTGATGGGTCTACTAATCCTATTAAAGCTACCACCTGGTTAAAGGAAATAGAGAAAGCTTTTGTACTAGTGAAGGTAGGTGAGGACCATAAGACTGATTTTGCTAGTTACTTGTTGAAGGGAGAGGCAAATTATTGGTGGGAATCTAAAAAGGCTTTAGAAGGTAAAGATGTTATTGCTTGGGATAGGTTCAAAGAATTATTTTTAGAGAAGCATTTTCCTCGCTACGTAAGAAATCAGATGCAGATAAAGTTTTTAGAGCTGAAGCAGGGAAGTATGTCTGTGACAGAGTATGAAGCCAAATTTAATGAGTTGGCTAGGTTTGTTCCGGAACAGGTGGACACTGAAGGGAAACGAGTGCAGAGGTTTCAAGAAGGATTACGACCATGGATACGCGGACAAGTTGCAGTTTTTGAATTAGCAACATATACCACTGTAGTCCAGAAAGCTTTGATAATCGAAGGGGAAAGTGAAAGATCTCAACGAGACAGAGGACAGGGAAGTTTCCAAGACCGTTTCAACAGAAAGCCGGGATTTCAAACCCGGGCAAATCTGAATTTCAAAAGGATAGGACAGGGTACACAAAAAGCAGGTAATCGTTTCCAAGTCTCCAACCAGCAGGGAATTGTTAAGGTTTCAGTGCCGTATTGCAAAACTTGTGGACGCAAGCATACCGGCGTATGTATTAAAGCAGAGGTGACATGTTTCAAATGCAAGCAGAAAGGGCACTACTCTAACGAATGTCCGACAGGAAAAACAATAGAAATCACTTGCTATCAATGCGGAATCCAAGTGTGATTGCAGGTACGCTTTTGGTGAACTCCGTAGATTCAAAAGTATTAATTGATTCTGGAGCTACACGTTCATTTATTTCTGAAGAATTTCTTGATAAGTTACATTACGAAATGGAATGGTTGGGCGAGACGTTAATTATAAAATTAGCGAATGACGACCAAGTTCCAGTAGATCGAGTATGTCCTGCGTGTGATGTAGAAATAGCTGGACATCATTTCTCTGTAAACTTAATTCCTTTTAAGCTAGGAGAATTTGATGTGATTTTGGGAATGGATTGGTTAGCGTATCATAAGGCTCAAATAGATTGTGCGAATAAGAAAGTGAAATTGCGAACTGCGGAAAATGCAATGGTAATATTCAAAGGCGAAAAACAGTGGAAGAAATTTCTCACCGTGATGCAGACCAAACGATTGCTTCTACAAGGATGTGAGGCGTACATAGCTTACGTGTTAGATACTGAAAAAGGAAGTCCTAGAATAGAAGACATTCCAGTTGTATGTGAGTATCCGGACGTCTTTCCAGACGAGCTTCCAGGGTTACCGCCAGATCGAGAAATCGAGTTCACGATTGATCTAGCACCAGGTACAGAACCAGTTTCGAAAGCTCCGTATCGAATGGCTCCAGTCGAGATGAAGGAATTGTCAACGCAACTGCAAGATCTTCTAGACTGAGGCATTATACGACCTAGTGTATCCCCATGGGGTGCACCAGTGTTATTTGTGAAGAAGAAGGATGGCAGTATGCGATTATGCATCGACTATCAAGAGTTGAATAAACTCACTATTAAGAACAGGTATCCTTTACCGAGAATCGACGATTTGTTTGACCAACTAAAAGGAGCTGCATGGTTTTCAAAGATAGATTTACGATCAGGCTATCATCAATTGAAGATTAAAGCTGAAGATATTCCTAAGACTGCATTTCGTACGAGATATAGACATTACGAGTTTCTTGTAATGGCATTCGGTTTGACAAACGCGCCAGCTGCATTCATGGATTTGATGAACAGGATATTCAAGAAATATTTGGACAAGTTTGTAATTGTATTCATTGATGACATTTTGATTTACTCCGAGACAGAAGAAGAGCATGCAGAACACTTGAGGATAGTTTTGGAAATCCCGAGGAAATAACAATTATACGCAAAATTCTCAAAATGTGAATTCTGGTTAAGGGAAGTACAATTTCTAGGGCATATCATCAGTAGAGAAGGCATCCAAGTCGATCCAGCAAATATTGAAGCTGTGTTGAACTGGGAACGACCAAAGACACCAACAGAAGTTCGAAGTTTCTTGGGATTGGCAGGATATTATCGAAGGTTTGTCAAAGATTTTGCGAAAATAGCAACACCGTTGACCAAGTTAACTCAAAAAAGTGAAAAGTTTGAATGGAATGATAAGTGTGAAGAAAGTTTTCAAGAGTTAAAGAACCGGTTGGTGACCGCACCAGTACTGGTATTGCCAGATGAGCAAGGGAATTTTGTTATTTTCAGCGACGCTTCGTATCGCGGGCTAGGATGTGTATTGATGCAACACGATAACGTCATCGCATATGCTTCGAGACAACTTAAACCTCATGAACAGAAATATCCTATGCATGATCTAGAATTGGCAGCGATTGTATTTGCATTGAAGCTTTGGAGACATTATCTCTACGGTGAAAGATGCGAAATCTACACGGATCATAAAAGTCTGAAGTATATCTTTACACAAAAGGAACTGAACATGCGACAACGTCGATGGCTAGAATTGATAAAGGATTACGATGTTACAATCAGTTATCATCCAGGAAAAGCAAATGTTGTAGCGGATGCGTTGAGCAGGAAAAAAAGATTGAATTGGTTAACTTCATGCGAAGAATTGGCCAAGGAATTCGACAAATTGGAAATCGAGATTCGTGTTCCCAATGAATCTGCAGAAGCTATCTACACTATGACTTTCCAACCGGAATTGTTAGAGAAGATTCGCCGCTGTCAAGATGAAGTGATGAGTCAAGATGACGACCTGACGGGAGAAGAGATCACAACTCAGAAAGATAGTGAAGGAATTTTACGCTTTGCGTCGAGAATCTGGATCCCTAATGTGGTAAAATTAAAAGAAGAAATAATGCGAGATGCGCACAATTCGAAGTATTCCATTCATCCAGGAAGTACAAAAATGTATCGCGATCTGAAAGAAAACTTCTGGTGGCCGAACATGAAAAAGGAAATAGCAGAATGGGTGAGTAAATGCTACACATGCCAGCGAGTTAAAGCGGAACATCAACGTCCGAGCGGGTTATTGCAACCGTTAGACATTCCAGAATGGAAATGGGAACATCTAGCGATAGATTTTGTGGTAGGACTACCAAGGACAAAGGCAAATCATGATGCGATATGGGTAATCATTGACAGACTTACAAAGTCGACACATTTTCTACCAATTAACGAAAGATTTTCGCTCGACAAATTAGTACACATGTATCTTAAAGAAATTGTGATGTGACATGGAGTTCCAATATCTATCGTGTCTGATCGAGATCCTCGTTTCAATTCAAGATTTTGGAGACAATTTCAAGAATGCCTTGGAACGAAATTAAACATGAGTACCGCTTATCATCCGCAAACCGACGGGCAAAGTGAAAAAACTATCCAAATGACTAAAGACATGTTACGAGTTTGTGCGATCGATTTTGAAGGCAGCTGGGATGAACATTTACCTCTGGTAGAATTTTCTTATAATAACAGCTATCACGCCAGCATTGGAATGCCACCGTATGAAGCACTATATGGGAGAAAATGCAGATCACCAGTACACTGGGATGAAGTTGGAGAACGCAAAATTTTGGGTCCAGAATTAATTCAGCAAACAAAGGAAAAGATTGAACTTATTCGGAAACGACTCGATGCAGCGCAAAATAGGCAACGCAAATACGCAGACCAAGCACGGAAGGATATGGACTATCAGGAAGGAGAACACGTATTACTTAAAATATCGCCATGGAAAGGATTGACTAGATTTAGCAATAAGGGTAAATTGAAGCCACGATATGTCGGACCATTTGAAATTTTGAAGAGAGTAGGAAAGCTTGCATACGAATTAGCTTTACCGCCTCATATGCAACATATTCACAATGTGTTTCATGTGTCAATGCTTAAACGATATAATCCTGATTCTAGGCATGTAATAGAGTATGAACCGATAGATATCCAACCTGATTTGTCTTTTGTAGAGCAGCCGGTAAGAATTTTAGATCGGCGAGAGAAAGTGTTGAGAAATAAGTCTGTATATTTAGTGCGAGTGTTGTGGAGAAATCCTATGTTAAAAAAAACAACCTGGGAACTTGAAAGTAAAATGTTAGAGAAATACCCTCATTTGTTTTCATAGAAGATTCTGAGGACAGAATCCTATTAAGGGGGGGGGAGAATGTAACGACCGGGAAATTTACGTTGTATTATATCATATTTATAATAAAATATGTGTATTAATATGTCAGTTATGTGTGATTATCTGTTAAACCCTAATTGTTATATGCTACGTGTATTCTGTATCATTTCTATATTTTTAAGGTATTTTTCAGATGTTTTATATCGTATTCAAAGGTTTCATTTGAAACGCTTTGCAACCCAAATAATGATTTTAAAGCCAGTATTTCAAATAAAATAATGGGCCTTATTTTTCATCAAACGGCTTTTACAATCGCAATATTCTGAACATCTAGATATTTTATAAATTTTCTCATTTTACGAAAAATGACTTTTCCGGGTCCCATTGGGTGTTAAAAACCCCACAAAAAGCACATTTTTTATTTTTATAAAATTATAGGACTTTTATTTATACCATTTCTTTATATTTTTGAATTATTCACAATTTTTGGGAATTTTTGGCATATATATTGTATATATAAAATATTTAAAAATTAAATTTTAATACCCAAAAATTATAAAAATTAGGGCCAAATATTTTTATTAAATGTATAATTAGCCCCTTAATTTAATTTAGGAGTATTATTTTTCATACTATAAATACCCTGATTATTATTAATTAATTCATAATTCTGCAAATTAATTCCCAAATTCAGAAATTAGGGTTCTTGAGTTCTTGATTTCAAGCAAAGATTTGACAGTGATTCTGATCTCCAAATCAAACATGTGAGTACTCAATCGAAAACTCTTGATCCCTACTTTCCAATTCTATCATCAATTTTGTGTTTTATTACATTGATTTTCAATTCGTATTTTTAGGGTTTATGTCTGATTTAGGCGTTTTTGATTCTGGGGTTCTGGATTGATTTTGATGCTTGATATAGTTTCCTTTACTTGTTTACAATTGATTGGTGATAGTTAATTGATCGGAGTTATGTTCTAGATAGTTGTTCTTAGTTTAGGGTTTATGTAAACTTTAATTAGTTCATTTTTGTATTTACAAGAATCTGTGATTGTTTTGAATATAGGGGTTTGATTGTAGAACTCATAAGCTTTGTTTTGATATATTATTTGCAATTTTTCATGTACGAAATGGTCAGTTTGGGTTTTGGCCGGATTTCTTCTTGTTTTAGCCGGAGAAATCGTTGTAGGGATTGATAGGTTATGATATTGATGTTGTTATGTTCCTGGTAAAATTCTGGACGAAAACCCACCAAGAAACGAATTGAACGATGCCTATTTGCCCTGGGAATCGAGCACGTCGGACTCGGGTGAAGCTCGCCGGCGTTTACTCTGTTTTTGGCCGGATAAAACGATCCATGCGACGGGGATAGAAGATGACGGTGGGATTGAGTTCCTAGAAGCACGGGGAATGAAAACCCTCAACTGATTTCGTCGTTTCATCGCTGTTTAGGCCGGATTCATTCGCCGGAAAACCCACCGGCGTCATTGCCGGTGGGGCAGTTCTTGAGGACCCGATTAAACCGGACCCGACCCGTTTGTTTTATTTCAGACCCGATTTTGATCCACCAAACCTCAATTCCATTTTCCAGAAACTGTTTCTGAGTTTTTAATTATTTACTTTTATTTTATAAATTAGAAAATCAGTTTTAAATTCTGAAAAATATTATTAATAATTCCTGAATTATTTTAATAATTCGAATTTAATTACTTAATTAATTATTTAACTATTATCTAATTAATTAATAATTAGGTAATTAATTAATAAATAAGGATTAATAAAATGATTAATAATCCGATAATTAGTTTATATTACGAGTAACTCGTATCTATACGGGTAGCGATTCGATAATTAATATTATTATTCGGTCGATAGTTAATTATTCGTATAATATCGTAATAATTATTCGTATCGTATAATTAAATACGGATAATTAATTGATTAACGAATCGTATAAGTTATAATAATAACAATGATGTTTCGATAATTATGCGAGAAATGTGAATAACTCGTAGAAATACGAGTAATGGATTGTTGCGTTAAAATATGATTCGAATAATAACTCATTTATTCAATAATTAACGTACCAGTTAATGATATTGATTATTTATTTATAAATAATCGATCTAATCGAATAAATAACGATAAGTTGTAAATATTTTTAATAAATTGTGATTAATCCTAATAATTAGGGATTAATTATTTTATATTATTAAATAATTATTTATTAATTATTTATTAGTTCTTTATTAGTTATTTATTTATTAAATTTTAAAAAGTGATAAATTATTTCGATAATTAATCACATAATTTTCAATAAATCATAACTTCTTCGTTTTAACTCCAAAAATTATAAAATAGGCAACGCAAATACGCAGACCAAGCACGGAAGGATATGGACTATCATGAAGGAGAACACGTATTACTTAAAATATCGCCATGGAAAGGATTGACTAGATTTAGCAATAAGGGTAAATTGAAGCCACGATATGTCGGACCATTTGAAATTTTGAAGAGAGTAGGAAAGCTTGCATACGAATTAGCTTTACCGCCTCATATGCAACATATTCACAATGTGTTTCATGTGTCAATGCTTAAACGATATAATCCTGATTCTAGGCATGTAATAGAGTATGAACCGATAGATATCCAACCTGATTTGTCTTTTGTAGAGCAGCCGGTAAGAATTTTAGATCGGCGAGAGAAAGTGTTGAGAAATAAGTCTGTATATTTAGTGCGAGTGTTGTGGAGAAATCCTATGTTAAAAAAAACAACCTGGGAACTTGAAAGTAAAATGTTAGAGAAATACCCTCATTTGTTTTCATAGAAGATTCTGAGGACAGAATCCTATTAAGGGGGGAGAATGTAACGACCGGGAAATTTACGTTGTATTATATCATATTTATAATAAAATATGTGTATTAATATGTCAGTTATGTGTGATTATCTGTTAAACCCTAATTGTTATATGCTACGTGTATTCTGTATCATTTCTATATTTTTAAGGTATTTTTCAGATGTTTTATATCGTATTCAAAGGTTTCATTTGAAACGCTTTGCAACCCAAATAATGATTTTAAAGCCAGTATTTCAAATAAAATAATGGGCCTTATTTTTCATCAAACGGCTTTTACAATCGCAATATTCTGAACATCTAGATATTTTATAAATTTTCTCATTTTACGAAAAATGACTTTTCCGGGTCCCATTGGGTGTTAAAAACCCCACAAAAAGCACATTTTTTATTTTTATAAAATTATAGGACTTTTATTTATACCATTTCTTTATATTTTTGAATTATTCACAATTTTTGGGAATTTTTGGCATATATATTGTATATATAAAATATTTAAAAATTAAATTTTAATACCCAAAAATTATAAAAATTAGGGCCAAATATTTTTATTAAATGTATAATTAGCCCCTTAATTTTATTTAGGAGTATTATTTTTCATACTATAAATACCCTGATTATTATTAATTAATTCATAATTCTGCAAATTAATTCCCAAATTCAGAAATTAGGGTTCTTGAGTTCTTGATTTCAAGCAAAGATTTGACAGTGATTCTGATCTCCAAATCAAACATGTGAGTACTCAATCGAAAACTCTTGATCCCTACTTTCCAATTCTATCATCAATTTTGTGTTTTATTACATTGATTTTCAATTCGTATTTTTAGGGTTTATGTCTGATTTAGGCGTTTTTGATTCTGGGGTTCTGGATTGATTTTGATGCTTGATATAGTTTCCTTTACTTGTTTACAATTGATTGGTGATAGTTAATTGATCGGAGTTATGTTCTAGATAGTTGTTCTTAGTTTAGGGTTTATGTAAACTTTAATTAGTTCATTTTTGTATTTACAAGAATCTGTGATTGTTTTGAATATAGGGGTTTGATTGTAGAACTCATAAGCTTTGTTTTGATATATTATTTGCAATTTTTCATGTACGAAATGGTCAGTTTGGGTTTTGGCCGGATTTCTTCTTGTTTTAGCCGGAGAAATCGTTGTAGGGATTGATAGGTTATGATATTGATGTTGTTATGTTCCTGGTAAAATTCTGGACGAAAACCCACCAAGAAACGAATTGAACGATGCCTATTTGCCCTGGGAATCGAGCACGTCGGACTCGGGTGAAGCTCGCCGGCGTTTACTCTGTTTTTGGCCGGATAAAACGATCCATGCGACGGGGATAGAAGATGACGGTGGGATTGAGTTCCTAGAAGCACGGGGAATGAAAACCCTCAACTGATTTCGTCGTTTCATCGCTGTTTAGGCCGGATTCATTCGCCGGAAAACCCACCGGCGTCATTGCCGGTGGGGCAGTTCTTGAGGACCCGATTAAACCGGACCCGACCCGTTTGTTTTATTTCAGACCCGATTTTGATCCACCAAACCTCAATTCCATTTTCCAGAAACTGTTTCTGAGTTTTTAATTATTTACTTTTATTTTATAAATTAGAAAATCAGTTTTAAATTCTGAAAAATATTATTAATAATTCCTGAATTATTTTAATAATTCGAATTTAATTACTTAATTAATTATTTAACTATTATCTAATTAATTAATAATTAGGTAATTAATTAATAAATAAGGATTAATAAAATGATTAATAATCCGATAATTAGTTTATATTACGAGTAACTCGTATCTATACGGGTAGCGATTCGATAATTAATATTATTATTCGGTCGATAGTTAATTATTCGTATAATATCGTAATAATTATTCGTATCGTATAATTAAATACGGATAATTAATTGATTAACGAATCGTATAAGTTATAATAATAACAATGATGTTTCGATAATTATGCGAGAAATGTGAATAACTCGTAGAAATACGAGTAATGGATCGTTGCGTTAAAATATGATTCGAATAATAACTCATTTATTCAATAATTAACGTACCAGTTAATGATATTGATTATTTATTTATAAATAATCGATCTAATCGAATAAATAACGATAAGTTGTAAATATTTTTAATAAATTGTGATTAATCCTAATAATTAGGGATTAATTATTTTATATTATTAAATAATTATTTATTAATTATTTATTAGTTCTTTATTAGTTATTTATTTATTAAATTTTAAAAAGTGATAAATTATTTCGATAATTAATCACATAATTTTCAATAAATCATAACTTCTTCGTTTTAACTCCAAAAATTATAAAATAGGCAACGCAAATACGCAGACCAAGCACGGAAGGATATGGACTATCATGAAGGAGAACACGTATTACTTAAAATATCGCCATGGAAAGGATTGACTAGATTTAGCAATAAGGGTAAATTGAAGCCACGATATGTCGGACCATTTGAAATTTTAAAGAGAGTAGGAAAGCTTGCATACGAATTAGCTTTACCGCCTCATATGCAACATATTCACAATGTGTTTCATGTGTCAATGCTTAAACGATATAATCCTGATTCTAGGCATGTAATAGAGTATGAACCGATAGATATCCAACCTGATTTGTCTTTTGTAGAGCAGCCGGTAAGAATTTTAGATCGGCGAGAGAAAGTGTTGAGAAATAAGTCTGTATATTTAGTGCGAGTGTTGTGGAGAAATCCTATGTTAAAAAAAACAACCTGGGAACTTGAAAGTAAAATGTTAGAGAAATACCCTCATTTGTTTTCATAGAAGATTCTGAGGACAGAATCCTATTAAGGGGGGAGAATGTAACGACCGGGAAATTTACGTTGTATTATATCATATTTATAATAAAATATGTGTATTAATATGTCAGTTATGTGTGATTATCTGTTAAACCCTAATTGTTATATGCTACGTGTATTCTGTATCATTTCTATATTTTTAAGGTATTTTTCAGATGTTTTATATCGTATTCAAAGGTTTCATTTGAAACGCTTTGCAACCCAAATAATGATTTTAAAGCCAGTATTTCAAATAAAATAATGGGCCTTATTTTTCATCAAACGGCTTTTACAATCGCAATATTCTGAACATCTAGATATTTTATAAATTTTCTCATTTTACGAAAAATGACTTTTCCGGGTCCCATTGGGTGTTAAAAACCCCACAAAAAGCACATTTTTTATTTTTATAAAATTATAGGACTTTTATTTATACCATTTCTTTATATTTTTGAATTATTCACAATTTTTGGGAATTTTTGGCATATATATTGTATATATAAAATATTTAAAAATTAAATTTTAATACCCAAAAATTATAAAAATTAGGGCCAAATATTTTTATTAAATGTATAATTAGCCCCTTAATTTTATTTAGGAGTATTATTTTTCATACTATAAATACCCTGATTATTATTAATTAATTCATAATTCTGCAAATTAATTCCCAAATTCAGAAATTAGGGTTCTTGAGTTCTTGATTTCAAGCAAAGATTTGACAGTGATTCTGATCTCCAAATCAAACATGTGAGTACTCAATCGAAAACTCTTGATCCCTACTTTCCAATTCTATCATCAATTTTGTGTTTTATTACATTGATTTTCAATTCGTATTTTTAGGGTTTATGTCTGATTTAGGCGTTTTTGATTCTGGGGTTCTGGATTGATTTTGATGCTTGATATAGTTTCCTTTACTTGTTTACAATTGATTGGTGATAGTTAATTGATCGGAGTTATGTTCTAGATAGTTGTTCTTAGTTTAGGGTTTATGTAAACTTTAATTAGTTCATTTTTGTATTTGCAAGAATCTGTGATTGTTTTGAATATAGGGGTTTGATTGTAGAACTCATAAGCTTTGTTTTGATATATTATTTGCAATTTTTCATGTACGAAATGGTCAGTTTGGGTTTTGGCCGGATTTCTTCTTGTTTTAGCCGGAGAAATCGTTGTAGGGATTGATAGGTTATGATATTGATGTTGTTATGTTCCTGGTAAAATTCTGGACGAAAACCCACCAAGAAACGAATTGAACGATGCCTATTTGCCCTGGGAATCGAGCACGTCGGACTCGGGTGAAGCTCGCCGGCGTTTACTCTGTTTTTGGCCGGATAAAACGATCCATGCGACGGGGATAGAAGATGACGGTGGGATTGAGTTCCTAGAAGCACGGGGAATGAAAACCCTCAACTGATTTCGTCGTTTCATCGCTGTTTAGGCCGGATTCATTCGCCGGAAAACCCACCGGCGTCATTGCCGGTGGGGCAGTTCTTGAGGACCCGATTAAACCGGACCCGACCCGTTTGTTTTATTTCAGACTCGATTTTGATCCACCAAACCTCAATTCCATTTTCCAGAAACTGTTTCTGAGTTTTTAATTATTTACTTTTATTTTATAAATTAGAAAATCAGTTTTAAATTCTGAAAAATATTATTAATAATTCCTGAATTATTTTAATAATTCGAATTTAATTACTTAATTAATTATTTAACTATTATCTAATTAATTAATAATTAATTAATAAATAAGGATTAATAAAATGATTAATAATCCGATAATTAGTTTATATTACGAGTAACTCGTATCTATACGGGTAGCGATTCAATAATTAATATTATTATTCGGTCGATAGTTAATTATTCGTATAATATCGTAATAATTATTCGTATCGTATAATTAAATACGGATAATTAATTGATTAACGAATCGTATAAGTTATAATAATAACAATGATGTTTCGATAATTATGCGAGAAATGTGAATAACTCGTAGAAATACGAGTAATGGATCGTTGCGTTAAAATATGATTCGAATAATAACTCATTTATTCAATAATTAACGTACCAGTTAATGATATTGATTATTTATTTATAAATAATCGATCTAATCGAATAAATAACGATAAGTTGTAAATATTTTTAATAAATTGTGATTAATCCTAATAATTAGGGATTCATTATTTTATATTATTAAATAATTATTTATTAATTATTTATTAGTTCTTTATTAGTTATTTATTTATTAAATTTTAAAAAGTGATAAATTATTTCGATAATTAATCACATAATTTTCTATAAATCATAACTTCTTCGGTTTAACTCCAAAAATTATAAAAAAAATTATTTTTGACTTTGATTTTTCTTATATAATTATTCAAAAATTATTTTGGGATTTAAAAATTAGCAATAATTATTTATATTGAATTATCAGTGTTTAATTGATAATAATTCAACCGTTAGTCCGAATTGAGCGAAACGAAAGCCTGTTGACTCAGAAAAATGAATTCTTTTCACTAAAAATAATATGAAGACCTAATTTCTTCTCGAAATTAGTTGATTTTATTGATTGCTTGATTATCAGTCGAAATACGTGCCGAGACGAGTTCGAAAAATTAAGGAAAAATGGGAAATGAAGCAGAAGGTGATCAACGGAGCAATCAGCGAGTCGATTTTGATTCTAAAAATTATTTTGACTATAAAAATGATTATGTGCTTATGTGCTTATGTGTATTATGTGGTTAATCGAGTCTTACTTGCTTATATGTAATATAAGAGTCAGTTATAGGCGCATGGGTAGATAATAGGAATGAAATGAAGTCAATTCAAGATGCAAATTAAAGTACAAGATGACTTAATCAGACTATTTTGCTAACAGAAGCTAAGCCAGCAAGGCAGGTCAAGTAGGGGATAGACGGAAGTGATTTAATTGCAGTGAGTCGCGCAAAAGGCAAGTTTCTTCCCTATTCTAATTTCAGAATAGTAATATTCATTTGAAATTCTTATTACATTTGCATTACTTTAACTCCTTTATTCATATCTCAGTTCGATTCTTGAATTATTCTTTTCATTTGAATTTATTATTCATATTACAATTATTACTCACAATTATTAATATATTCTGGTGATTAGAATATATCAAAGTATACCGATTGTTCCGGTTGCTATTCTAAGGACTGGATAACATTACTTTTGGGGATTAAGGTTACTTAATCCTAAGGACCAGAACATAACCGGATCCTTGAGATGGGCCGTAGTGCCTGGGTGCCCGACGGGATCTATATAGTGAGATATAGATCTGCACTATATCCTGGCTGATCAGCAGGGTATAGCTGCGAACTTGAATCCAGTGTAGTTCATTTATATTTGCCAGCAATGGCCTTCTTTTGATTCTTATGAGGTTATATCTTTGCAGATATACCTCGGATACAGATTCAGTTATATTGCTTTAACATTGTGTATATTTGGTAGACTTGTTGAGCAATTTTGGCTCACCCCTTTTTATTGTTATTCACCTTATTGTTTTAGTTAAGAAGGAATATGAAACCCGTCAGAACACAAGTGGTAAAGAAGCGGGTCAAGCTTCGGGATCCTCTTATACCCAAGGTGTTGATCCCTATCCAGGAAGAAAGCTTTGAGTTGCCCGAGCAGGTGGAGTGTTAATAGATAGTATGTGTGTTTGAATAAAAGCTGAACTTAGTTTAAAATGAGTTAGACAATGGTTTGTAATAGAGAAAGTTTGTGAGATTTTGAATGTTGGTTTGTAATAAAAGTAGTTAGTGGTTCTTGTTTTCATACTTCAACCTAGAAAGATCCTGGTAGTTCTTAAGGGGTTTAGTTTCATTTCTTTATTATTTATCAATAAGCTTGTACAGGTTTGGAGATTAGCTTGTAACCCCCAGACTTATACCCCGGGTCTGGAGGGCGTTACAGTTTGGTATCAGAGCTGTAGGTTTGGTCCCTGAAAATAAGAACATTAGGATTAAGATAGGATAGAGAGATCACATATGATAGGGATAGTCAGATTAGGAAAAATAGTGTTAGGATTTAGGTCAGATTAGAATAGGAAATTATAAATCTTAGAATTATTTAGTGACCTTTTCTTTTCTTTGGTATATTATCAGATGGCATCTTCTGGTTATTCTGCATCTTCCGAGAGGACAGTCACTGGGCCAGCAGCACCAGTTATACCTCCAGTATCTGAGTATATGTTTCCTCCTCTACCACCTCTACCACCATTGCCACAGGAGCCGGTACCACCAGTTCAGGGGATAGTTCATGACCCCATAGAGATGTTTGATCCTTTTGAGTTCTTCGAGCCGATAGTTCCTTTACCTATTGAGTATCACTTTATACCAGGTATTGAGCAGGGATTACCACCACTACCATTGTTACCTCCTATACCAGTGCATGCCCCAGAGCCGGACATAGTTCAGATGATTCCAGTCGAGGGGATGGGAGAGCATGATGTGGATCTACAGTTAGGTTTACCACAGCCGGGTACAGGTATTCCGAGGGTTCCTTCCCAGGAGTCAGTAGGTCAGATTGCTCAGCCGCATATGGTACCATACCATGAGTATAGAGTTATGAGGGATGATATGGAGTATTGGCGGGCACAGTGTCGAGAGATTATGCATCTGTTTGATCAGAGGGACAGAGGACCGTTAGCAGCCCTACAGCCAGATTACTACATGAGGCAGCGACTACAGTCAATATTGATGAGCGCTACTTGGGAGCTTGATGAGTTGACCCATGATGGACCTCCTTCTTTTGCAGAGTTCTATCGTATATTCCGCTTGGCACAGACTTTAGTCCAGGCACTTAGAGAGGAGCTTAGGCGTATTCCGCCTGGGTTCTGAGATGGTTTGAGACGATGACTCCAGAGTTCATGTGTATATAGAGGCAGCATAGTATAACCTAGTGAGTAGTGTGTATGTGTGTATCAGTAGTTTAACTTGTAGTAGTAGTTTAACTTGTAGCGATAGTGTGACTTGTAGCCATAGTGATGACCAGTAGCCCGAGACTTTTTGTATCAAGCATTTACACCTGAAGCTGGTGTCACATATATATATATAAACTGAACTTTTCAAATATCTTTTATTTAAATTTCAGTCTTTCCAGTTTTACAGCATTTACTTTCACTTTATTGTTTTACAGTCTTTTATACTATAATTCTTGTTAAAAAAAAACAGAAAAGAAAAAGAATAAACATTTTATTAAATGTTTACATTTCTAGTTTTTACATTTAGTAACTGTTTTCTTTAAATAAACCATGTTATTAATACAGGATAAATTATTTCCATTCCATACTGTCAATTGTTTATTAAACTGTTAAATAAATATCACCTGTTTTATTATCAAAAGAAAAAGATGGCACCAAAAAGAAAGACTAGGGCTGAGACCTCTAACAACAATTCTGAAGGCCAGACTAATGAAACCATGAACCAAATGTTCCATCTGATGCAACAACAGATGGTAATGATGCAGCAGCAGATGCAGCATCAGCAACAGCAGATACAACAACAAATGTTACCACAACCACCTCGTCCTGAGCCTCAACCTGTTGTTACTTTTAAGCAGTTTCAGTCAGTTAAACCTCCAGAATTTGATACTTGTTGAAGGGAGAGGCAAATTATTGGTGGGAATCTAAAAAGGCTTTAGAAGGTAAAGATGTTATTGCTTGGGATAGGTTCAAAGAATTATTTTTAGAGAAGCATTTTCCTCGCTACGTAAGAAATCAGATGCAGATAAAGTTTTTAGAGCTGAAGCAGGGAAGTATGTCTGTGACAGAGTATGAAGCCAAATTTAATGAGTTGGCTAGGTTTGTTCCGGAACAGGTGGACACTGAAGGGAAACGAGTGCAGAGGTTTCAAGAAGGATTACGACCATGGATACGCGGACAAGTTGCAGTTTTTGAATTAGCAACATATACCACTGTAGTCCAGAAAGCTTTGATAATCGAAGGGGAAAGTGAAAGATCTCAACGAGACAGAGGACAGGGAAGTTTCCAAGACCGTTTCAACAGAAAGCCGGGATTTCAAACCCGGGCAAATCTGAATTTCAAAAGGATAGGACAGGGTACACAAAAAGCAGGTAATCGTTTCCAAGTCTCCAACCAGCAGGGAATTGTTAAGGTTTCAGTGCCGTATTGCAAAACTTGTGGACGCAAGCATACCGGCGTATGTATTAAAGCAGAGGTGACATGTTTCAAATGCAAGCAGAAAGGGCACTACTCTAACGAATGTCCGACAGGAAAAACAACAGAAATCACTTGCTATCAATGCGGAAGGAGAGGGCATATCGCTAGGAATTGTAAAGGACCAGTAATGGCAGTCAGTATTCCGAAAGTATTGGCATTACCTCCGCCACCGCCGCCAAATCAACCCAGAGCAAGGACTTTTAACATGACCATGAAAGAAGCAGTACAGAATCCAAGTGTGATTGCAGGTACGCTTTTGGTGAACTCCGTAGATTCAAAAGTATTAATTGATTCTGGAGCTACACGTTCATTTATTTCTGAAGAATTTCTTGATAAGTTACATTATGAAATGGAATGGTTGGGCGAGACGTTAATTATAAAATTAGCGAATGACGACCAAGTTCCAGTAGATCGAGTATGTCCTGCGTGTGATGTAGAAATAGCTGTACATCATTTCTCTGTAAACTTAATTCCTTTTAAGCTAGGAGAATTTGATGTGATTTTGGGAATGGATTGGTTAGCGTATCATAAGGCTCAAATAGATTGTGCGAATAAGAAAGTGAAATTGCGAACTGCGGAAAATGCAATGGTAATATTCAAAGGCGAAAAATAGTGGAAGAAATTTCTCACCGTGATGCAGACCAAATGATTGCCTCTACAAGGATGTGAGGCGTACATAGCTTACGTGTTAGATACTGAAAAAGGAAGTCCTAGAATAGAAGACATTCCAGTTGTATGTGAGTATCCGGACGTCTTTCCAGACGAGCTTCCAGGGTTACCGCCAGATCGAGAAATCGAGTTCACGATTGATCTAGCACCAGGTACAGAACCAGTTTCGAAAGCTCCGTATCGAATGGCTCCAGTCGAGATGAAGGAATTGTCAACGCAACTGCAAGATCTTCTAGACTGAGGCATTATACGACCTAGTGTATCCCCATGGGGTGCACCAGTGTTATTTGTGAAGAAGAAGGATGGCAGTATGCGATTATGCATCGACTATCAAGAGTTGAATAAACTCACTATTAAGAACATGTATCCTTTACCGAGAATCGACGATTTGTTCGACCAACTAAAAGGAGCTGCATGGTTTTCAAAGATAGATTTGCGATCAGGCTATCATCAATTGAAGATTAAAGCTGAAGATATTCCTAAGACTGCATTTCGTACGAGATATAGACATTACGAGTTTCTTGTAATGGCATTCGGTTTGACAAACGCGCCAGCTGCATTCATGGATTTGATGAACAGGATATTCAAGAAATATTTGGACAAGTTTGTAATTGTATTCATTGATGACATTTTGATTTACTCCGAGACAGAAGAAGAGCATGCAGAACACTTGAGGATAGTTTTGGAAATCCCGAGGAAATAACAATTATACGCAAAATTCTCAAAATGTGAATTCTGGTTAAGGGAAGTACAATTTCTAGGGCATATCATCAGTAGAGAAGGCATCCAAGTCGATCCAGCAAATATTGAAGCTGTGTTGAACTGGGAACGACCAAAGACACCAACAGAAGTTCGAAGTTTCTTGGGATTGGCAGGATATTATCGAAGGTTTGTCAAAGATTTTGCGAAAATAGCAACACCGTTGACCAAGTTAACTCAAAAAAGTGAAAAGTTTGAATGGAATGATAAGTGTGAAGAAAGTTTTCAAGAGTTAAAGAACCGGTTGGTGACCGCACCAGTAATATTCTGTAGGCATGAATATAGAAATTACAATGTATATATGATTTTGTTTATATAAAAATAATATAAATATGTGGTATATAAGAATCAAAAAACGGGTAAAGTATTACATATAGAATTATTAGTTATATATAAATAAAACAGAATAAAAATAGTATATTTAGAGTTATAGCAAGATTTAAAAAAGGGTGAAACTAAAAGTTCGTAAAACCGAAAAGAGGTGAAACCAAAGTATCCCTTAAAAGATGATTTCCTTATTAATTAATAATAACACTGTTTAAAGGATTCCATTTTATTATTCTAATAAAAAATAAAAAATAAAAAAATTACAATATGATTCCAATCTATATTTTGTTAAAAAAACAACATAGAACACTACATGAAAGAGCTATAGGGGTAGTTTCAAAAAAAAAAAAACTATAGGGGTGAAACCAAAATACCGCGTAAGAAACCAAGTACCCTATCAAGAAATAATTTGGAGTTCTACGAAAATAGAATTGTAATCATATTACGGTTTGAACAATTTTATTATTTTATACTGGTGAAACCAAAATACAATTTTTTATAATATTCATACCATTTTATTAAAATGGAATTCTACCAACAAATTAAAAAAATTATAAATTAAAAAATTTCAATTTAAACACATGACCTATTTACTTGGTCGTGGTTTATATATCTCGGAACCTATTTAGTTGAGTCAATTTATGAACTTATTTATTTTAAAATATAATTAAAATATGATTCAAACCTAAGTTATAAACGGTGAAATCCAAAGGTGGTGAAACCAAAAGGTGGTGAAACTAAAAAATAAGTGAATATATTTCGTTTATTAATAAAGAAAAACGGGTAAAAATAATACATATACAATTATAAGTCATATAGGAATCAAAAAGAATAAAAATATTACAACTAGAGTTACACAAAAAATCATAAAAACAAAAAAACATAGAACCAAAAAATAAGTGAAAATAAAGTAGCACATAAAAAATTTATTAATAAAGAAAAACGGGTAAAAATAATATAATATATATATAGAATTATAAGTCATATAGGAATAAAAAGGATAATAATAATACAATTAGAGTTAGAGTTATAACATGAATCATGAAAAGTGAAACCAAAAGGTGATGGTACCAAAAAATAAGTGAAATCAAGTACCACTTGAAAGACTCTACTGAGACAAAGATGGGCTGTCAAGAACGTAGAGGAGGTAGGATGGACAGTTGGTCAGATCCACTATGGATCGTACATGAACGGTAGTTGGAGTCGGCGACTCTACTAGGGTTCCCTCGTCTGGGATCCCTGGGGAAGAGGATCAAGTTGGCCTTGCGAACAACTTGATGCACTATCTCCCTTCAACCCTTTGAGCGAAATGCGGAAAAAGGAAGGAAAATCCATGGACCGACCCCATCATCTCCACCCCGTAGGAACTACGAGATCACCCCAAGGACGCCTTCGGCATCCAGGGGTCGCGGACCGACCATAGAACCCTGCTCAATAATCAATAAGTAGAACGCATTAGCTGTTCGCTCTCAGGTTGGGCAGTAAGGGTCGGAGAAGGGCAATCACTCATTCTTAAAACTTGCGTTCTTAAGACCAATGAGTCGTCGGAAAGGGATGGGAAGCTCTCCGTTCCCGGTTCTCCTGTAGCTGGATCCTCCAGGGAACCACAAGAATCCTTAGTTAGAATGGGATTCCAACTTAAAATTCCCTTAAGGTGTCATTGACTATTTTACTTGTGTTTAGTCTTTCCCAATTAGAAGTCGTATAGAAATTTAGTAGAAGTTATTGGGATTAGTTCATCAACAGTGTTCGGTCAGAGTCCCTTTTTGACTCTGCGCCGTTGATTCGACTATTATTAATGAGCAATAATGGAATAATTCCTTCATAGAGATAGGGGAAATAATTCACATGGATATAGTAAGTCTCGCTTGGGCTGCTTTAATGGTAGTCTTTACTTTTTCCCTTTCACTCATAGTATGGGGAAGAAGTGGACTCTAGAGGTACTACGAATTGTGAAAAGTAATCGGTCTTTTTCATACGAATTCCATTTTGTTATATCTTTATTTTGGGTAATACCACCTTCATTTATCGTAGTTCGCCATTTTTGTGGTATTAATCCAAAGCATCTAATCTGAGATAAATTGTATTGATAATGACCTCTTAACCAGTTTTTCCATTGATTCGTTTCAGAACTTAAAAGTTTTGTATGTCTTAATTCAGAATGAAATATTCCGTGTGTTACAAAATATTTTTTTATTGCAGTTTTAAGAAAAACGGGAGTTCCATGATACTCAAAAATAGATCTTAACTTATACAAATTAATAACTTGGGTTTGTGATAATTTGTAAAATACATATGCTTGTGATAAAGAAGATAAGTCAAAAAAAAGATAAAGATGTGAATTCCTCTTACTATTCTTAATATTATAAAGTTCACTTTTTAGAGTCGAAATAAAGTTAATACATTGGGATAGCTATTCCGCCCATTTCGTCGAGATAAACAAGACGTATTCTATCATAACCGGTTCCTGTCAAGAAAAAAAGTGCAGTACCGATAAATCCATGAGAGACTATTTGTAAAATGGCTCCATTGAGTCCCGTATCGTTCATAGAACCAATTCCTATAAGTATGCTTATTAATAAGGTTATTAATTGCTGGGAGATGACAACTATTTGAAGGTTCGACAATGTCTTTAGTTTTATAATGGCCTCCCATTAGTAATATTCTTGTAATTCTTAATTTCCCCATTTGAGTGTCCCTTTCCTCTTGATCAATTTGTTACAACATGCCCTGTCGTCTCTTTTCTTGTTTGAAATTAACCTCTAGATCCTCACTCTGTATAGTAAATCCACCATTAAGATTCGGAGGCTTCTGTAGTCTGATTTCTGTTGGACTGACTTATGTGACTTTACCAACGACATGTTTTAGGTACTCAGCTTAAGAATTCGTTTTTGTTCCATTGCACCGGGGTTCATCATTTGTTATCCCAAATTACCTATAGTCCTGTACCAGGTAAGATGCAAGAGCTTTGTCTCACAGTTCCAGATGTTGCAAATTTTATGAGAAAAATCATTAATTTAAAATCAATTTCCTGGAATGTGCAGATTTTACCTTGGTAACATTTTCTTCAAGGGTAAGTGAAATGCCAATGTTTGATTGATGAGCAATACATATGAAATATCATTCAACCAGAGTGACATAATTTTTTGATTAATTTATTTTTTTCTTAGTAAAATATTTAACTTATCCAACTGGCGGAATAATTAATTTCAACCATCTCTTCCCAGATTATTCGTTTAATTATGAAGCGGCAGTTGGGTGAAAGGTACTGTTAGTTTTGAAAAGAGACCTACGTGTGGTGGGTCAAGGCATAATCTTGTCTCCCTTCACGCGGGTGAATGATCATTAATCATATCTAATCCTGCTAAAATATTAAACCAAAACTTTATTAGGAAGACTATTTTGGTACCTCGTGATGATTTTTAATTTGAAAATAATGGAGGGTTAGTTACAATTTTGATTTTTGTTGGAAATTTTCAGTACAATACATTTATAGTCAAACCATAAAGAACCGCATAGCAACTTTTTTTGTCAATGGGACAACATTCACCTGATTTTGAATCATTAACATTTCAATTTTCATCACCGTATCCTTTTCGTTTTTTGGTTTGGTCCAACGACGATTTTACGAGAGATTTTTGCACTGGATACGACGAATGTTCAAATGGTACCCATACAATGCTCATATTCACACTGACAAGCCAAACTCAAATTCAGAACATATTCACGAAACAGAGAGTAGGAAATTCATTTACATGGAGTTGGTAAAGCTGGCCATTCTGTTCATTAGGCTTACTAAAGGAATCTTCACTGCATGTAAAGTTCACTCTGTATATAAACAATCTGCTGAAAATTTGCACAAAGGGGAACAAAAGAAAACAGTATATGTCGATTTATTAGTCGTCTGTAATTGTCTGCTTCAAACAATCCACATTGCAAAATGCTACTGATCTCATCATGTCGCCTAATCTGACATTAAACCAGTACTATGCATCAGAAAATTGTCAATGTCTATGCCTTCATAGTGTGTTATTGTTATGTTCATCTGTTTCAAAAGATTTAAAACTATAGGCAGTTTAACTTACCGATCAATGCTGTTCCTTCCTCTCTCTGATTGATCAGTGCTGATCCTTGGTTTCCCGTAGTAATGATCTGCGCTCTTTCTTGCTTTTTCACTCTTATCTGAACTAGTTCTTGGTTTTTCTCTGCTGTCTACACTATGCCTTAAAATCTCTCTATTCCCGACCATAGGCCTTGAAGAGTAATTGTCTATGCAGCTCACGCTTTCCCTAGACTTCTCTCTTAGCTGAATCTCTGGTTGCTTAATCAAACTCCTCTCTGAGCCACTATTTTCACCTGGCAACCTCTCAATTGCTATTTTAAATTTCTTGAGATGCCTAAAGAACTCTGGGAAAACATGTAAGTTGCAATGATTTCCTCCTGTAAGCCACAAAGGTTCATATTTTTCTTTACAGAGCTCCCAAAGGCGCCTACCATGAGAGATATCCACAACTTCATCTTCTGTTCCCTAATAACCTCAAAGTTTACTTAAACATTTGCAGGTCCAAAATACAGATGTATAAGAAAATAAAGGGGATAATTGCACTTACATGGATTATAAGAATAGGGCAATGAACATATTGAACTTTATCAATGTTCTGCAGGAGAAAATACACCGACAAACATTAAAACTATGTAGCAGATGTTTAAATATATACATTTCATATAGTAGGCTATGTCATATGAACAGACCTTATATATGTCAAGCCAAAGTGTTCGTTTCATCCGATATATTACTCTAAGGCCAGATAAGATTGCACTCTGAAGGATTACAGCCCTTAATGCAGGCACTCGTGTAGCTAATTCCATGGTTGGTCCACTCCCAATTGATTGGCCATACAATATGATATCCTCATCTCTTGCTCCATATTTCTCCTTGAGGCATCCATATGCAGCCTCTATGTCAGCATATGTGTTGTGCTCACTTGGCTAATTGACAAGGAAGAATTTTAATAGCCAGATCAGCAGCTGATCACAGCTTAATTAAGTTATTATATACTATCCTCAAGTAAACAAATGAAGCGAGAAAATGATTCTTAGAAGAAGGAAAATCACAGTGTTCAGATTTTAAACCTAGAGTTTAGTAAAATTGTTACTATATATGATACTCCGTAACCATGTCAAGCATATATAGACAAAGTTGAAATCTCCAAAAATTATAAAATTTTCTATAGAGTGGACGCCACACCTCTCCTGTGGATTGCCCATAGCCAGCATAGTCATACCTAAATCAAGAACCAAAAATTCAAACCAATCAGTCCATGAGATAAGATAAATCGAGTAGAAATGTGTATGTTGAATGCACGAGAAATGGACCAACCCCATGACATTGACGCAGAGTTGATCACATAATTCAGTCAAGAATTTGAACATCTGGCCTATATCAGCAGCATTGCCATGAGAGTAAAGCACTGTGAGTTTTGCTGATATATTCCTCACATATACCACAGTTATGCTGTGACCTTTCTTTGTTTGTAACTTGGACACTTCAGCCTTCTCACCCTCTGGCACACCAACAAGTTTAAGTTTTCCAGTCTGTTCATCGATATCTATCTTGTACGATGATTCTGGAGGGAAGAATGCAAGTTTGGCTGCAATGGATGATGTTGTAGCACCCATTGAGATGGCTTCAAGTTAATTTCTGTCAACTGATTTTGAAGTCTCTGTTACTTCCCTGATGCTACAAAAAAATAAGTGAGCACTATTAATGATCATACAGCTGTTAAACAAAATGAGCCTGGAAGGAATACCAATGTTTGTACACCATGTTGATAAATAAGAGCTTGCTTTTGGGTAGGGCGACGACATGACCAGATTGGCGGATCTAGGAGGGGGCTACGTGTCCCAAAGGCATATTTTTGGTTGTTTTATTTCCGTTGAAAATGGAAAAAATTTCATACAGAATTAAAACGTACAGTGGTGTCGTTTCTTCAATTATTTTGTTCAATTATTCAAAGCTTGTCTAAATTAATCCTGGAACCGTCCTTGACGTGACAAACTGTCTATTTCTGACAGCTACTGTTGCATGTATGAATATTCTGAACATTATTTATGTACAACAAAATCAGATTGTTGGAAATTTAATTTTTGAAGAAAGTTGTTGAAGAGGGTATGGTATGGGGAAAATATATGTGAATAAAAATGAGAAAGGCCCCTTGACAAAGCAAAAGAGATATGATGCTTCTCCAGGAGGAGGATAAATGATTGAAGTGTGGGTCTGAAATAATATAAAGGAGGCCACATTTCATAATCACTCGTTTACTACTACTTGCTACCTTTAACTACAATGAATTAATCTACTTATTTTAATTTTCACCCACCTAATTTACTATAATTGTCAAGTCACCTTGCAAATTTTTTAGCTCACAGGGCCATAGTATGATCAATTAGTAAAAATGTCCATGATCATTTTTTTATAAATATGGTTTATAATCTTACAAATGACTATGTGTTTTTTAAAAAAATTCGCTAAAATTTGAAAAAGCGTTGGTTGAATTCACTACCCGGAACAACTTACGGCAATTTTTTACCACTTTAACCATTCAAATGTGCTTATGACCATATTTGTTTACAAGATTCCACATTGTAACGTGCATGAAAGATTCAGCTACAACACAATTTTTTTGAGTGAATTAAAAAATATATCATAATTTTCAGTTTTTAAACAAATACAATAAAAATTTAATATTAAATTTATGAAATAGTTAAGCTGAATGGCCTCTTGTGCAAAACCAACTACTTAATTTAAGATAACACACATTATTACATGACCACACCACAAATTAGTACAGTAAAATTAATGCTCAAATCAAGAGTGCTTGAGAAACTCCTGAATAAACTACTATCATATACATTCCTAAGTCATTTATCATAACCAAACTCTAAGGCCATGTTTGTTTACCGGATAAGAGACGGGATAGGATTATAATCCTTTACTTAGAAATAATCCCACGTTTGTTTAATAAATTGGTGTCGGGGATTATAATCCTGGGATTAAAGGGGGCCAAAATTTGTATTGTTATGTCGGATTATATAATACCTCCAGGAAGTAGGTATTAGGCGGGATTGTTTCTGTTACAGATTCTATGTACAGTAGTATATAGATTATCCAATACATAATCCTACTAAAACAAACAGTGGATTACCTTTTTTGAAGGACTAATAGTGAAGGAGATAATAGTGATGGGATTATTATACTAGTATAATAATCTCTGGATTGTTGTCCTTGTAAACAAACACGGCCTAATAGTAACAACACTTTGTTAAATAAGATTTCTTAGTCAAATTTTAGTTACTAGCAGCGATTACTTAGGTGTCGTTTGGATAGTACGTTAATGAGAATGCGAATGAGATTTTAATACAAAAATGTATTGGAACGTCATTCCTGTTAACCAGGTTATAATCCCATATGTCCCTGAGTTATGATATTCTTTTTTATGTTTGGTTCTAACCTCCTTTAATATTCAGAAGCATGGCCATCACTGCTAAAACAAGGTGACTTGATTGAAGAGACGCAATTGATAGACGCAGGAAGAACAAGTATACCTTCCAGAAAATGGAGGAATATATGGGTTATGCAACCAAACCTGGTTTTTGATGAGGTGTTTTTCTTGCAACTGGTTTCTAGAATGGTTCAAAAAGGGTTTTTATAAAACAAAAACAAGCTCAACTCTCTGAAGTTTCAAAGATCATCAGTAGTATTCTTTTAGTTCATGCTAGCCCCGTATTGAAATTTCATCTTTCCATTCTTCGGGAGCTGCCTCTTCATGAATGTCTAGATATAAACTTTCGGATCAGAAACATATCAAATAATGGTGCTGGGAAGTTGGAGCTTTTTAATAAACAACCAATTGTCGACAAAATATATTGAAGCCCAAGTCCTAATGTTCAATGCCCAAATATCAAGTCTATTTATAAGCACATGATTCAAGAAAGATTCTAGATTAATTAGTTGTCTGTTTATTTGTTTTGTCCTAGGAGGGAAATTAATGCTTTTGTCTTAGTTTTGCAGTAGAAGGACATCGGTCCATGGTCTTTGTAACAACCTATATTATAAGAGAGGATTTATCCTTGTAAAATGATCCATTTAAGGAATGAATGAAAGAGCTCCATGTTAAACCATATAGTGTTAGAGTTACGATTGATTTCATGGTATTAAAGCTATGAATTACATCATATAGTTGGTGTGCTCATTCTTTATCACTTTATCTACATCTTTCATTGTCGAAATGGAAAAAAATGATAATGTTGTTTATGCTAGAACATCTATTGATGTCTCGAGCCCTTTGTATCTTCACCCTTCTGGTGGTAACAACTTCATGACTATTGACAAGCTTCAAGGCTCGTCTAATTATAAATCTTGGACTGTCTTCAAAACGTAAGCCTGGGATGCCTGGGATACAACTGATGAAGTGAAAAAGGATGCCTGGTATGCATGGAACAAAATGATCATCTCTTGGATTCTAGGGTCGGTTTCAAATTTCATCAAAAAATATATTATGTTTGTGAGCAGTGCTCATCATGAAGCATCTTGAGCAACGTTTTGCTCTCACCAATGGATCTCAGAAATACAAAAAAGGAGTTGTATGAAACCAAAGAACAAGAAAGCCAGTTACTGAATACTACATTCATATGAGGTCACTTTGGGGGGAGCTGGAGTCATTGATCATCCTTCTTACTATTACTACAACAACTGCAGAAATTACAACTCTGATTATTCTTGCTCAACAAAGAGAAGAGAAAAAGTTCCAATTCTTGAATGGATTGGATGACACATATGCTGCTCAGAGAAGCCAAATATTTATGATGGCTGCTCTTCCCTTGGTCGAGATAACATGTGGTTATATTAAACAAGAAGAAGCACAACGGGAGATCCTCATTCATTCCAAGGAAGAAAATGAAGGTCTTGTGATGTACAATCAAAGAACTATGGGTATCTCTACCAATCTTCAAGGTACAACACAATAAGGTGCTTGTGGTAAGCCTGATCACAACGTTGATAAATGCTGGACGGTTGTGGGTTATCCCAGCTGGCATGCTAAAGCTAAGCCTCAAACACCACCACCTCACAACAACAAGGGTCGATGCAATGACATGGGTACTCAGCAAAGATGGAACAAGGGAAGATCTAATTCTGGAGCCCGAATTACTACTAATGTGCAAGGTCCAACACAAGATACGAGATCTATTGTAACGACAGGGAAATTTACGTTGTATTATATCATATTTATAATAAAATATGTGTATTAATATGTCAGTTATGTGTGATTATCTGTTAAACCCTAATTGTTATATGCTACGTGTATTCTGTATCATTTCTATATTTTTAAGGTATTTTTCAGATGTTTTATATCGTATTCAAAGGTTTCATTTGAAACGCTTTGCAACCCAAATAATGATTTTAAAGCCAGTATTTCAAATAAAATAATGGGCCTTATTTTCATCAAACGGCTTTTACAATCGCAATATTCTGAACATCTAGATATTTTATAAATTTTCTCGTTTTACGAAAAATGACTTTTCCGGGTCCCATTGGGTGTTAAAAACCCCACAAAAAGCACATTTTTATTTTTATAAAATTATAGGACTTTTATTTATACCATTTCTTTGTATTTTTGAATTATTCACAATTTTTGGGAATTTTTGGCATATATATTGTATATATAAAATATTTAAATATTAAATTTTAATACCCAAAAATTATAAAAATTAGGGTCAAATATTTTTATTAAATGTATAATTAGCCCCTTAATTTTATTTAGGAGTATTATTTTTCATACTATAAATACCCTGATTATTATTAATTAATTCATAATTCTACAAATTAATTTCCAAATTCAGAAATTAGGGTTCTTGAGTTCTTGATTTCAAGCAAAGATTTGACAGTGATTCTGATCTCCAAATCAAACATGTGAGTACTCAATCGAAAGCTCTTGATCCCTACTTTCCAATTCTATCATCAATTTTGTGTTTTATTACATTGATTTTCAATTCGTATTTTTAGGGTTTATGTCTGATTTAGGCGTTTTTGATTCTGGGGTTCTGGATTGATTTTGATGCTTGATATAGTTTCCTTTACTTGTTTACAATTGATTGGTGATAGTTAATTGATCAGAGTTATGTTCTAGATAGTTGTTCTTAGTTTAGGGTTTATGTAAACTATAATTAGTTCATTTTTGTATTTGCAAGAATCTGTGATTGTTTTGAATATAGGGGTTTGATTGTAGAACTCATAAGCTTTGTTTTGATATATTATTTGCAATTTTTCATGTACGAAATGGTCAGTTTGGGTTTTGGCCGGATTTCTTCTTGTTTTAGCCGGAGAAATCGTTGTAGGGATTGATAGGTTATGATATTGATGTTGTTATGTTCCTGGTAAAATTCTGGACGAAACCCACCAAGAAACGAATTGAACGATGCCTATTTGCCCTGGGAATCGAGCACGTAGGACTCGGGTGAAGCTCGCCGGCGTTTACTCTGTTTTTGGCCGGATAAAACGATCCATGCGACGGGGATAGAAGATGACGGTGGGATTGAGTTCCTAGAAGCACGGGGAATGAAAACCCTCAACTGATTTCGTCGTTTCATCGCTGTTTAGGCCGAATTCATTCGCCGGAAAACCCACCGGCGTCATTGCCGGTGGGGCAGTTCTTGAGGACCCGATTAAACCGGACCCGACCCGTTTGTTTTATTTCAGACCCGATTTTGATCCACCAAACCTCAATTCCATTTTCCAGAAACTGTTTCTGAGTTTTTAATTATTTACTTTTATTTTATAAATCAGAAAATCAGTTTTAAATTCTGAAAAATATTATTAATAATTCCTGAATTATTTTAATAATTCGAATTTAATTACTTAATTAATTATTTAACTATTATCTAATTAATTAATAATTAGGTAATTAATTAATAAATAAGGATTAATAATCCGATAATTAGTTTATATTACGAGTAACTCGTATCTATACGGGTAGCGATTCGATAATTAATATTATTATTCGGTCGATAGTTAATTATTCGTATAATATCGTAATAATTATTCGTATCGTATAATTAAATACGGATAATTAATTGATTAACGAATCGTATAAGTTATAATAATAACAATGATGTTTCGATAATTATGCGAGAAATGTGAATAACTCGTAGAAATACGAGTAATGGATCGTTGCGTTAAAATATGATTCGAATAATAACTCATTTATTCAATAATTAACGTACCAGTTAATGATATTGATTATTTATTTATAAATAATCGATCTAATCGAATAAATAACGATAAGTTGTAAATATTTTTAATAAATTATGATTAATCCTAATAATTAGGGATTAATTATTTTATATTATTAAATAATTATTTATTAATTATTTATTAGTTCTTTATTAGTTATTTATTTATTAAATTTTAAAAAGTGATAAATTATTTCGATAATTAATCACATAATTTTCAATAAATCATAACTTCTTCGTTTTAACTCCAAAAATTATAAAAAAAATTATTTTTGACTTTGATTTTTCTTAAATAATTATTCAAAAATTATTTTGGGATTTAAAAATTAGCAATAATTATTTATATTGAATTATCAGTGTTTAATTGATAATAATTCAACCGTTAGTCCGAATTGAGCGAAACGAAAGCCTGTTGACTCAGAAAAATGAATTCTTTTCACTAAAAATAATATGAAGACCTAATTTCTTCTCGAAATTAGTTGATTTATTGATTGCTTGATTATCAGTCGAAATGCGTGCCGAGACGAGTTCGAAAAATTACGGAAAAATGGGAAATGAAGCAGAAGGTGATCAACGGAGCAATCAGCGAGTCGATTTTGATTCTAAAAATTATTTTGACTATAAAAATGATTATGTGCTTATGTGCTTATGTGTATTATGTGGTTTATCGAGTCTTACTTGCTTATTTGTAATATAAGAGTCAGTTATAGGCACACGGGTAGATAATAGGAACGAAATGAAGTCAATTCAAGATGCAAATTAAAGTACAAGATGACTTAATCAGACTATTTTGCTAACAGAAGCTAAGCCAGCAAGGCAGGTCAAGTAGGGGATAGACGGAAGTGATTTAATTGCAGTGAGTCGCGTAAAAGGCAAGTTTCTTCCCTATTCTAATTTCAGAATAGTAATATTCATTTGAAATTCTTATTACATTTGCATTACTTTAACTCCTTTATTCATATCTCAGTTCGATTCTTGAATTATTCTTTTCATTTGAATTTATTATTCATATTCCAATTATTACTCACAATTATTAATATATTCTGGTGATTAGAATATATCAAAGTATACCGATTATTCCGGTTGCTATTCTAAGGACTGGATAACATTACTTTTGGGGATTAAGGTTACTTAATCCTAAGGACCGGAACATAACCGGATCCTTGAGATGGGCCGTAGTGCCTGGGTGCCCGACGGGATCTATATAGTGAGATATAGATCTGCACTGTATCCTGGCTGATCAGCAGGGTATAGCTGCGAACTTGAATCCAGTGTAGTTCATTTATATTTGCCAGCAATGGCCTTCTTTTGATTCTTATGAGGTTATATCTTTGCAGATATACCTGGGATACAGATTCAGTTATATTGCTTTAACATTGTGTATATTTGGTAGACTTGTTGAGCAATTTTGGCTCACCCCTTTTTGTTGTTATTCACCTTATTGTTTTAGTTAAGAAGGAATATGAAACCCGTCAGAACACGAGTGGTAAAGAAGCGGGTCAAGCTTCGGGATCCTCTTATACCCAAGGTGTTGATCCCTATCCAGGAAGAAAGCTTTGAGTTGCCCGAGCAGGTGGAGTGTTAATAGATAGTATGTGTGTTTGAATAAAAGCTGAACTTAGTTTAAAATGAGTTAGACAATGGTTTGTAATAGAGAAAGTTTGTGAGATTTTGAATGTTGGTTTGTAATAAAAGTAGTTAGTGGTTCTTGTTTTCATACTTCAACCTAGAAAGATCCTGGTAGTTCTTAAGGGGTTTAGTTTCATTTCTTTATTATTTATCAATAAGCTTGTACAGGTTTGGAGATTAGCTTGTAACCCCCAGACTTATACCCCGGGTCTGGAGGGCGTTACAGTTTGGTATCAGAGCTGTAGGTTTGGTCCCTGAAAATAAGAACATTAGGATTAAGATAGGATAGAGAGATCACATATGATAGGGATAGTCAGATTAGGAAAAATAGTGTTAGGATTTAGGTCAGATTAGAATAGGAAAGTATAAATCTTAGAATTATTTAGTGACCTTTTCTTTCTTTGGTATATTATCAGATGGCATCTTCTGGTTATTCTGCATCTTCCGAGAGGACAGTCACTGGGCCAGCAGCACCAGTTATACCTCCAGTATCTGAGTATATGTTTCCTCCTCTACCACCTCTACCACCATTGCCACAGGAGCCGGTACCACCAGTTCAGGGGATAGTTCATGACCCCATAGAGATGTTTGATCCTTTTGAGTTCTTCGAGCCGATAGTTCCTTTACCTATTGAGTATCACTTTATACCAGGTATTGAGCAGGGATTACCACCACTACCATTGTTACCTCCTATACCAGTGCATGCCCCAGAGCCGGACATAGTTCAGATGATTCCAGTCGAGGGGATGGGAGAGCATGATGTGGATCTACAGTTAGGTTTACCACAGCCGGGTACAGGTATTCCGAGGGTTCCTTCCCAGGAGTCAGTAGGTCAGATTGCTCAGCCGCATATGGTACCATACCATGAGTATAGAGTTATGAGGGATGATATGGAGTATTGGCGGGCACAATGTCGAGAGATTATGCATCTGTTTGATCAGAGGGACAGAGGACCGTTAGCAGCCCTATAGCCAGATTACTACATGAGGCAGCGACTACAGTCAGTATTGATGAGCGCTACTTGGGAGCTTGATGAGTTGACCCATGATGGACCTCCTTCTTTTGCAGAGTTCTATCGTATATTCCGCTTGGCACAGACTTTAGTCCAGGCACTTAGAGAGGAGCTTAGGCGTATTCCGCCTGGGTTCTGAGATGGTTTGAGACGATGACTCCAGAGTTCATGTGTATATAGAGGCAGCATAGTATAACCTAGTGAGTAGTGTGTATGTGTGTATCAGTAGTTTAACTTGTAGTAGTAGTTTAACTTGTAGCGATAGTGTGACTTGTAGCCATAGTGATGACCAGTAGCCCGAGACTTTTTGTATCAAGCATTTACACCTGAAGCTGGTGTCACATATATATATATATATAAACTGAACTTTTCAAATATCTTTTATTTAAATTTCAGTCTTTCCAGTTTTACAGCATTTACTTTCACTTTATTGTTTTACAGTCTTTTATACTATAATTCTTGTTAAAAAAAAATAGAAAAGAAAAAGAATAAACATTTTATTAAATGTTTACATTTCTAGTTTTTACATTTAGTAACTGTTTTCTTTAAATAAACCATGTTATTAATACAGGATAAATTATTTCCATTCCATACTGTCAATTGTTTATTAAACTGTTAAATAAATATCACCTGTTTTATTATCAGAAGAAAAAGATGGCACCAAAAAGAAAGACTAGGGCTGAGACCTCTAACAACAATTCTGAAGGCCAGACTAATGAAACCATGAACCAAATGTTCCATCTGATGCAACAACAGATGATAATGATGCAGCAGCAGATGCAGCATCAGCAACAGCAGATACAACAACAATGTTACCACAACCACCTCGTCCTGAGCCTCAACCTGTTGTTACTTTTAAGCAGTTTCAGTCAGTTAAACCTCCAGAATTTGATGGGTCTACTAATCCTATTAAAGCTACCACCTGGTTAAAGGAAATAGAGAAAGCTTTTGTACTAGTGAAGGTAGGTGAGGACCATAAGACTGATTTTGCTAGTTACTTGTTGAAGGGAGAGGCAAATTATTGGTGGGAATCTAAAAAGGCTTTAGAAGGTAAAGATGTTATTGCTTGGGATAGGTTCAAAGAATTATTTTTAGAGAAGCATTTTCCTCGCTACGTAAGAAATCAGATGCAGATAAAGTTTTTAGAGCTGAAGCAGGGAAGTATGTCTGTGACAGAGTATGAAGCCAAATTTAATGAGTTGGCTAGGTTTGTTCCGGAACAGGTGGACACTGAAGGGAAACGAGTGCAGAGGTTTCAAGAAGGATTACGACCATGGATACGCGGACAAGTTGCAGTTTTTGAATTAGCAACATATACCACTGTAGTCCAGAAAGCTTTGATAATCGAAGGGGAAAGTGAAAGATCTCAACGAGACAGAGGACAGGGAAGTTTCCAAGACCGTTTCAACAGAAAGCCGGGATTTCAAACCCGGGCAAATCTGAATTTCAAAAGGATAGGACAGGGTACACAAAAAGCAGGTAATCGTTTCCAAGTCTCCAACCAGCAGGGAATTGTTAAGGTTTCAGTGCCGTATTGCAAAACTTGTGGACGCAAGCATACCGGCGTATGTATTAAAGCAGAGGTGACATGTTTCAAATGCAAGCAGAAAGGGCACTACTCTAACGAATGTCCGACAGGAAAAACAATAGAAATCACTTGCTATCAATGCGGAATCCAAGTGTGATTGCAGGTACGCTTTTGGTGAACTCCGTAGATTCAAAAGTATTAATTGATTCTGGAGCTACACGTTCATTTATTTTTGAAGAATTTCTTGATAAGTTACATTACGAAATGGAAAGGTTGGGCGAGACGTTAATTATAAAATTAGCGAATGACGACCAAGTTCCAGTAGATCGAGTATGTCCTGCGTGTGATGTAGAAATAGCTGGACATCATTTCTCTGTAAACTTAATTCCTTTTAAGCTAGGAGAATTTGATGTGATTTTGGGAATGGATTGGTTAGCGTATCATAAGGCTCAAATAGATTGTGCGAATAAGAAAGTGAAATTGCGAACTGCGGAAAATGCAATGGTAATATTCAAAGGCGAAAAACAGTGGAAGAAATTTCTCACCGTGATGCAGACCAAACGATTGCTTCTACAAGGATGTGAGGCGTACACAGCTTACGTGTTAGATACTGAAAAAGGAAGTCCTAGAATAGAAGACATTCCAGTTGTATGTGAGTATCCGGACGTCTTTCCAGACGAGCTTCCAGGGTTACCGCCAGATCGAGAAATCGAGTTCACGATTGATCTAGCACCAGGTACAGAACCAGTTTCGAAAGCTCCGTATCGAATGGCTCCAGTCGAGATGAAGGAATTATCAACGCAACTGCAAGATCTTCTAGACTGAGGCATTATACGACCTAGTGTATCCCCATGGGGTGCACCAGTGTTATTTGTGAAGAAGAAGGATGGCAGTATGTGATTATGCATCGACTATCAAGAGTTGAATAAACTCACTATTAAGAACAGGTATCCTTTACCGAGAATCGACGATTTGTTCGACCAACTAAAAGGAGCTGCATGGTTTTCAAAGATAGATTTGCGATCAGGCTATCATCAATTGAAGATTAAAGCTGAAGATATTCCTAAGACTGCATTTCGTACGAGATATAGACATTACGAGTTTCTTGTAATGGCATTCGGTTTGACAAACGCGCCAGCTGCATTCATGGATTTGATGAACAGGATATTCAAGAAATATTTGGACAAGTTTGTAATTGTATTCATTGATGACATTTTGATTTACTCCGAGACAGAAGAAGAGCATGCAGAACACTTGAGGATAGTTTTGGAAATCCCGAGGAAATAACAATTATACGCAAAATTCTCAAAATGTGAATTCTGGTTAAGGGAAGTACAATTTCTAGGGCATATCATCAGTAGAGAAGGCATCCAAGTCGATCCAGCAAATATTGAAGCTGTGTTGAACTGGGAACGACCAAAGACACCAACAGAAGTTCGAAGTTTCTTGGGATTGGCAGGATATTATCGAAGGTTTGTCAAAGATTTTGCGAAAATAGCAACACCGTTGACCAAGTTAACTCAAAAAAGTGAAAGTTTGAATGGAATGATAAGTGTGAAGAAAGTTTTCAAGAGTTAAAGAACCGGTTGGTGACCGCACCAGTACTGGTATTGCCAGATGAGCAGGGAATTTCGTTATTTTCAGCGACGCTTCGTATCGCGGGCTAGGATGTGTATTGATGCAACACGATAACGTCATCGCATATGCTTCGAGACAACTTAAACCTCATGAACAGAAATATCCTATGCATGATCTAGAATTGGCAGCGATTGTATTGCATTGAAGCTTTGGAGACATTATCTCTACGGTGAAAGATGCGAAATCTACACGGATCATAAAAGTCTGAAGTATATCTTTACACAAAAGGAACTGAACATGCGACAACGTCGATGGCTAGAATTGATAAAGGATTACGATGTTACAATCAGTTATCATCCAGGAAAAGCAAATGTTGTAGCGGATGCGTTGAGCAGGAAAAAAAGATTGAATTGGTTAACTTCATGCGAAGAATTGGCCAAGGAATTCGACAAATTGGAAATCGAGATTCGTGTTCCCAATGAATCTGCAGAAGCTATCTACACTATGACTTTCCAACCGGAATTGTTAGAGAAGATTCGCCGCTGTCAAGATGAAGTGATGAGTCAAGATGATGACCTGACGGGAGAAGAGATCACAACTCAGAAAGATAGTGAAGGAATTTTACGCTTTGCGTCGAGAATCTGGATCCCTAATGTGGTAAAATTAAAAGAAGAAATAATGCGAGATGCGCACAATTCGAAGTATTCCATTCATCCAGGAAGTACAAAAATGTATCGCGATCTGAAAGAAAACTTCTGGTGGCCGAACATGAAAAAGGACTAGCAGAATGGGTGAGTAAATGCTACACATGCCAGCGAGTTAAAGCGGAACATCAAACGTCCGAGCGGGTTATTGCAACGTTAGACATTCCAGAATGGAAATGGGAACATCTAGCGATAGATTTTGTGGTAGGACTACCAAGGACAAAGGCAAATCATTGATGCGATATGGGTAATCATTGACAGACTTACAAAGCGACACATTTTCTACCAATTAACGAAAGAATTTTCGCTCGACAAATTAGTACACATGTATCTTAAAGAAATTGTGATGTGACATGGAGTTTCCAATATCTATCGTGTCTGATCGAGATCCTCGTTTCAATTCAAGATTTTGGAGACAATTTCAAGAATGCCTTGGAACGAAATTAAACATGAGTACCGCTTATCATCCGCAAACCGACGGGCAAAGTGAAAAAATATCCAAATGACTAAAGACATGTTACGAGTTTGTGCGATCGGATTTTGAAGGCAGCTGGGATGAACATTTACCTCTGGTAGAATTTTCTTATAATAACAGCTATCACGCCAGCATTGGAATGCCACCGTATGAAGCACTATATGGGAGAAAATGCAGATCACCAGTACACTGGGATGAAGTTGGAGAACGCAAAATTTTGGGTCCAGAATTAATTCAGCAAACAAAGGAAAAGATTGAACTTATTCGGAAACGACTCGATGCAGCGCAAAATAGGCAACGCAAATACGCAGACCAAGCACGGAAGGATATGGACTATCATGAAGGAGAACACGTATTACTTAAAATATCGCCATGGAAAGGATTGACTAGATTTAGCAATAAGGGTAAATTGAAGCCACGATATGTCGGACCATTTGAAATTTTGAAGAGAGTAGGAAAGCTTGCATACGAATTAGCTTTACCGCCTATATGCAACATATTCACAATGTGTTTCATGTGTCAATGCTTAAACGATATAATCCTGATTCTAGGCATGTAATAGAGTATGAACCGATAGATATCCAACCTGATTTGTCTTTTGTAGAGCAGCCGGTAAGAATTTTAGATCGGCGAGAGAAAGTGTTGAGAAATAAGTCTGTATATTTAGTGCGAGTGTTGTGGAGAAATCCTATGTTAAAAAAACAACCTGGGAACTTGAAAGTAAAATGTTAGAGAAATACCCTCATTTGTTTTCATAGAAGATTCTGAGGACAGAATCCTATTAAGGGGGGAGAATGTAACGACCGGGAAATTTACGTTGTATTATATCATATTTATAATAAAATATGTGTATTAATATGTCAGTTATGTGTGATTATCTGTTAAACCCTAATTGTTATATGCTACGTGTATTCTGTATCATTTCTATATTTTTAAGGTATTTTTCAGATGTTTTATATCGTATTCAAAGGTTTCATTTGAAACGCTTTGCAACCCAATAATGATTTTAAAGCCAGTATTTCAAATAAAATAATGGGCTTATTTTTCATCAAACGGCTTTTACAATCGCAATATTCTGAACATCTAGATATTTTATAAATTTTCTCATTTTACGAAAAATGACTTTTCCGGGTCCCATTGGGTGTTAAAAACCCCACAAAAAAGCACATTTTTATTTTTATAAAATTATAGGACTTTATTTATACCATTCTTTATATTTTTGAATTATTCACAATTTTTGGGAATTTTTGGCATATATATGTATATATAAAATATTTAAAAATTAAATTTTAATACCAAAAATTATAAAAATTAGGGCCAAATATTTTATTAAATGTATAATTAGCCCCTTAATTTATTTAGGAGTTTATTTTTCATACTATAAATACCCTGATTATTATTAATTAATTCATAATTCTGCAAATTAATTCCCAAATTCAGAAATTAGGGTTCTTGAGTTCTTGATTTCAAGCAAAGATTTGACAGTGATTCTGATCTCCAAATAAAACATGTGAGTACTCAATCGAAAACTCTTGATCCCTACTTTCCAATTCTATCATCAATTTGTGTTTT
>NW_027421237.1:0-3922 GCF_009905375.1 Apium graveolens | reverse complement strand
ACCTTGAGAGATAAACGATCAAGTTGCTCCCACGTCTTTCAATACTTTAATGCATAAGGTATCCACAATAATCATTCATGTTATCACATCTGTATTCTAAATAACATATTTTACAGGAAAATCGCAAATTCTCATTCTCGGTGACGTATTCCTTATTGAAGTAGATTCCCTTGACTCTGAGTGTATCCCTGGCTAGGGCTAGTGATTTGCAATCCTCGCCATATGCCCTTGTTTCCTTTTCATGCATGAAAGGTAGATGGAACTTTGCCCGCTTGGTTCATACTATGTTGACTTTTATTTGAAAAACCCTTGCAAAGAACGACTGTACGATGAAACAACTAGAAGGATTCATAATTTGAATAAACTTGGAGTTGAAAAGAATGAAGAAGTGATGATTTGAATATGAATGAGACAACCAAATTGATACTTAAGATGGCCAATCTTTCATACCATATGGAATATATTATATGATTAGGTGGCGTCCCACCCGACTCTTCGTCATTCCGACAAAGCGTCTCACCATAACACTGTTTGTCCCAATCAGGAGCAAAACTTGAGGGGAACAATTTAACTTGGAAGGAATGCAATATCCTCCTTTTTGATATCATCAGAAAGAATTTATTAAGAAAAGAAGTTCATACACTTATAGGAATTAAAAAAGGATATACGTTGTATTATTGAGGACCAGAATGATACTATTGGTTACCATCCACATTTCACTTGTATTCATCTTTCGAGCTTGTTCGATCATATCCCAATTGTGTCATATAACAACTTTAGAAGGTACGTTGAAATGCCTTCACAAACTAAGTATTATGGTAAATTCATATAACAACTTTAGAAGGTACGTGGAAATGCCTTCACAAACTAAGTATTATGGTAAATTCTTACTTGTTAAGCCTTGCGTCTGTAACATCATATCTACACGTATAATACTTTAACAATTCGATTATAATGGTGTTCTCATCAGATAACCTCAAGTTTCCTCTTTTTAATTTAGAATACCCATGAATCATTCAACATAACGATCCTTTTGTTAATAATATTCTTTTCTTAGAAAAGTCTGGAAATCTTCCCAATCTTCTTCGGTCATGCTCAGGCTTCCGTTAAATCAATGAATTCCTTGAACTCTGATAGTCCCAGTAATTGAATGAATAGTTACTCCGTACGCTGATTCTGTTATTAATCTTATCAAACGAATCTTGCACCTTACTGTTAGGAATAATCAATTTCTTCATAATCGCGGGTTACTTCATTCTCTGAATTAGCAATACTAGGTCTGAAACAGTATCCTTCCAGATAATCTGGGTCTTTTAACAAACAAGAAACTCAAGTAGTAACTTGACAACCAATGTTTAGAACTTATTTTATTCCAAAAAGGCTTTTAGAAAATTTTGTAAGGGAAAATCTTTTTCGAAAACTTGTTTTTTTTAAATGTTGAAAATCACACATCTGGTTGTCCTTACTATATGAGTTGGTTGTTGTCCTTCTTATAACCAGATACCATGTTAAAGAAATGATCACACGAAGGTCCATTCACTTCCATTTATCTCCTTTCCTTCAATTGGTCTATTATCTTCCTTAATCGATGAAAACTTCAGCTGTCGTTGCATATTATCTTATTTGTAGCTTCATTTCAAAGCTTCCATACTGGTAGTACTCCCATCATCATCTTTGCAGTCATTGAGTGGAACAGGTTTATCCAACATCCAACAAGTTTATCACACCTCACTACTCTATATATCACATTTATCATAGCACCATCATCTAATTCTACGAAAATTCCAGATCTATACTTTTCTCTCTAACTCTTTCAAAATTCCTCTAGTCCATCCCACAAGCTAATCACGGTTGGTTTATTCACAAGTGGCTCCATTTAATCTGGTAACAGCTATCCTCCGAAACACGTGAATCTTCTTTCTAAACTCCTTCTCACCTTTTTAATATCTCATGTACTTACCATTTACTGCAGTTATCGCATCCCTTATCGTAAATACTGTTATTCCATAAGATAGGTTTTTAAACCGAGGGTAAAACATGGTGTAGAGTAAACTGAAAAGATACATTCATAGTTGAATATACAGAAGAACAAGAATAAGCAAATTGAGGTTCTTGAATAGGTAGTCTCATATCAAGAGGAGATTGAATAGCGTAGAATAACTTGGAGAGGCGCAACTGTCATAACAGAAGGTAATACCATTAATACCGATGGACGAACAAAATGTAAATCAAATCTGGAAAAAGATGACGATCCTCAAACGGAAGGCTCTAAACGATAAGTTAATACAGGGAAATCAGGATCTGCCATTGTCGTTGTTTGGAAATCATGTCACAAGCTAAGAATCCCGAATCGCAATACGACCCGTGCCAGAAACCTACTATACAGTCGCACTCAACCTCACGATGACTATCTTTCTACTTCCTATTCATAGTCCTAACCTTCTACCCAATCCTGACAATCTAGGCTTGTTTCAGTGACTTATAACCTGTAGCTCTGATACCAACTTGTGGCGCCCTCCAAACCCGGGTCAGAAGTTTGAGGTCCACAAAACATACACAAATATATAACTTGTATATGAGATATTATTTGCAATGATCCTGCTTTACATAACTATGGATCGCAACAGGTTAAAGTATGAAAAGAGGCCACAACCTTAACTTTATTACAACGTACCAAATCCCAACTAATTTGACTTACAACTGATAATGAGCTTATTCTTACAATCTTACTATCTCACTACCGTAATAAGCTCCTGCTAGCTCGATCCAACTCAATCTGGAATCCTAGCTCATACATTGAACTGGGAAACCTTGCTATCAATCGTGTCTTTCTTAACTGTAGAATACATAAATAGATTCGCAAGAGTGAGCTAACTAGCTCAGCAAGTCACAATAACAATAACTGAGGTTAATCAATGATCAAACGGGATGATTCAGAGGAATCAAGTTGCTTGTTAAATAATCAATAAAATTGGATGTTCATTTTAAGTTTTAAAACAAAGGTTAGGCTGCTGATCAGTCACGCACTAACCCCGAGCAAGGCGCTCTTCTCTACGAACTGGATCCAAGGCACACATTCGCCTAATTTGACCAGGAATCTGGTCTGACCACGAATCTGGTCCACATAAAGAAAACTATCCAATTCTAAAGCAGTTCAGTATGATAAACAATATAATTCAATAAAACTGGATCATAATCAACAACAATAATATAATTTGCATAAGAACATGGTGAAAATTCATGGGTACCACAAAGGAAAGTCAAAGTATATAAAAGAAATAGCATCCAGCCTGGAGGAGAATCGGGTATTTGATGAACAATGTTTTTACAAGGTTTTAGTTCTTTGATGTCACAAGGTATGGTTGAATATAAAATTTCTGTATGTTTAAACAATTTTGCTCCAGTGTTTGGTATATGATGGGTATATATTTATGGAATAGTATTGTATTTATGTGGTTTAGTATCCGGTAAATCAACAAGAAATGGTTCACAATGAATAAGGCTTAAAGATCAAATGATGTGGCTCAGGTTCAAGGCTGAAGGATTCAAAGTATTTACAATATAAAACGGAGCTATTTTGAGTACTTAACAATATGTTACGAGAAAATTTAGAAATAGTTGCATTATATCTCGAAAAAGGTTTAGAAGTACTTGCCTTATCACAATCGATTCCCAATTTCACTTGTACTCATCAAATGACTCTCTTCAACAACCACTCGTTTACTTTTCCTATGCCTCGATTCTATTTTCTGATCACTTACTGTAATTTCTACATGTCGATTCCATTTTCCGATCACATGCTTCCCTTTCCTACGCCTTTCTTACTCTACTAGGCATCATAAGTATTTATCATTATTCATCTCACCTTATCTAATTGTCACTAGACGTCATAAGGTTTTATCTACCCTTCGTTTCACCAAAA